>NC_047134.1:22328427-22510927 GCF_009829125.3 Periophthalmus magnuspinnatus
GAAACTTGTTCTAGTGGTGTTAATATTGAAAATGGTGTATTTTAAACCTGCTTAACCGTTGTGTAGCTCAGCTCCGAGAGCGTCACTGAGCCTCGTCCTCTGCGCACACACCTCACATGGCTGCGCTCAAACAAAACAGCTGCTACTGTGGACAAAGTACGCACAACACTGCCATAGTCCCAGATCCACGAAAAGCCCAGTTCCTTTTCCTCTTCGTGAATAGGGACACAGAGTAGTTGAGTGAACTCGTGACTCACCTGTGACACTGCTCTCCAGCGGGGCGCAGCAGGTGCTCGGACCGACGCACGTTCTGGGCTGCGGAGCCCCGACCTCAGCTCCGCCTCCTCAGTCTCCTCCAACTCACCACCTCCGCGCCCTCGGCACCTGTCCTGGTTGAAAGGTTACTCTCCAAACTTCCCAAATGTTCCCAGCCCCGAGCACTGCTCCTCGCGCTGAATGTTCTCGCCATGTGACCCATGTGTTGATGACGTATGGTGAGTACACCTTTAAAATTCCCCTGGTCAACATTTTTTTTCTTTTTTGATTAATAACTTACTCGAGGATAAGCAAAAGTAGACTGCAAAGATTACAATTTCAACCTACAATTACTTGCAAACACTGGCCCAATATAAAAATATCAAACACAGAAAACATGTGAAACAATAATATATTTTAATGACAAAACAACAGTGGCTTCACTCAGCTGACAACAGGCAGCTCAAACTGGGCAAATATTGACAAAAGGTGTGTGGAGGAACTAACAAACCCACCCACGTCACAGCCACTGAGCACTCCTCTGGCACAGTACACATAAATATACCAGACTCACATTAGAGCAGCAGATCAGGAATGCATCCAAATAAATATCAAACAACCAACATAGTGGAGAAAACTAAATCAGATCAAAGTGTGGTCCATGGCTTCATATGGTGGTACTTTTACAGTTACCTTTTTATTTTAAGTTGTTAGTCCTCCTTTAGACCAGCTGACTCTTACTATGAAGCAGGAGGGTTAGTAAAGTAATATTAGGGTTTCGCTGGTGGTACCAAAGGTCTTCTATAGTTTCATTTTTTTTATTTTAATGACTTACAATTTTGTTTAGGTTTTAGTGCTACATCAATGTTGGGTGTTTTCCGCTTCAAACCTTTAGTCTCTCCTCATCCAAGTTTAGGTCTATCTAGTCCGCCTTTAGACCTGGTTTAATCTCGTTTTATTTCCAATGGTACTTTAAAAAGTTGAATACTGCATGAGGTGGTGGCTGCAGTAGAAATTTCCATCCTGTGTGTGTAAGGAAGGGGGGGTGGTCAGTCACTATCATACTCCTCGATAAGCAGCTCCTCTGGCTGCAGCAGAGCCTGGGCTGTACCAGGTTGGGTCTGGCTGTCCGGTAGGCTCTCCTGGCTGTCTGGAAGGCCTCCTTCATTCTTCCCTGGCTCCTCTTCCTCGCTGTCCTCCAGAAGCTGGCCCAGTTCTTTATCAGCCACAGTCTCCAGTTTTAACCTGAACAGTGGGGAAATACATATCTGGAATCAACTTCAATAAAGTCATTCGTACCATTAAAAAGGGGGTATTACATTTCTATGGGGTATTAATTGTTAACGCATAATTCACTATATTCACTGAAAAAAAAAAAAAAACAATAACATTTTATTACTTTCAGTTTTACTTTAATGCTCTGTGAGGAGATCTAGGGGAGGGCTGTCTCAAAGTCACTCCACCTTCAGAGTGATACAACATCACAATCAGTGGTAGTTTAATTTTGCTAATGTAACTATTGTACATCGCATCAGGTTTGTGAAGTTGTAGTGTATTGTTTCAGTCATGCTTTTGCATACTTATGGAAAATGGCCATGCAGGAGCATGGGTGACATAGGCTTGTGGGCTGAGCATTGGACAGAATCACACTGCTAATTGCAAAGACTTGAATAGTGCCCAGGAGAGATCACTAGGTTAAAACATGGAAGACATCTAAAGGCATGTTTTTGATGAGGGAACGTTACAGCATTGTAGAAAGCTCTAAAAAGTTAATTGTGCATAATAAACTATGGAACTAAATAGCATATGATGAATTATTCTGCGAATTGTCCAGTTTAAGTGGATGATTGGAGGAAAAAGCTCTGAATGCAGTATTGAGCTTACGATTACATAACCTATACTCTAGGAGATCCAGAAAAGTTACTTGGTGCATTTTACCAGCACCCATCTCAGTTAAACATTACCAGATACCAATAACACAACTGGAAAAGCCGAGACACACTCTGACGCCCGTTAGATGTAACAGCACAGTTGAGCCACACTAGGAATAGATGAGGAGAGGCATTCAACTGCAAAGGTAAGGAACAGCAAGAAAAATATTAGACATGTTTGGACGTTTCCTCAAACTACAGTCCCTTCTGTAGTACATATTGTTTCATTTTTTTGGTCCCCTATGTTAAAGATTGTCTATTTCTGCCAAAAGAAAGAAGAAACACAAAGTATAATGCAATCAATAGGAAAATCTTTAAGACAAAAAGTATACGCGCAAATGCTGAGCTTTACTCCAACTATAAGTGATCAGTTTGACAGATCTATGCACTACCTGAACACCACTATTGATATGGTAGCTCCCTTAAAACAGAAGGCTGTTACGCCTAGACCTACCATGCGATGGTACAATGAAGAACAGCCCTTACCTAGACAAAGGCCCAAACCGGACATTATTCAAATTTATTAGTAAACATAAACAGCAGATTTCTGTTCAGCACTGTAGCCAGGCTGACAATCTGCCACAGTGCAGTTGAACCCTCAATCCCTGCTACTCTTAGTGGCAAGTTTTTTTTTAACAACAAGTTAAGTTAGAATGTGACATAGGTGTCAGAGGGGCAGTCCTCAGTTGGTTTGAATCCTACTTATCTGATAGGTACATGTTCATGTAAATCAAGAGCTCCTCGCTATGAACCCACAGGGCTCTGTACTTGGTCCAATCCTTTTCACACTTTATATGTTGCCGTTAGGTAACATCATCAAAAAACAACTTCCATTGCTATTCTGATGACACACAGCTGTACTTATCAATGAAACTAGATCTGACTGATCAAGTAGACAAACTTGGTACCTGTGAGAAGGTCATTGAAAACAGATTTTTCAGGTTAAGAAAGAGGTAATTAAGTGTCATGCAAACGTTATTGTTCTAGGCTTCATAGGCTTGTGAGGCTCTGTCAGACAAGGTAAATCACAGTGTAGCATCCAGCTGTACTGTAAGGAACCTTGGAGTCTTGGATGTGACCAAGAGCTCTCTTTCACAACACATATAAACCAAGCCTGTAAAACAGATTTTTCCACCTGCGTAATAACGACGAAATCAGAAAAATCATCTAAAATTGAAGCTGAAAAACACATCCATGCATTTGTTACATCAAGGCTAGATTACTGCAATTCCCTACGAGCCACATGCCCTAAAAATTCTATAAAAAGCTTTCAACTAGTTCAAAATGCAGCAGCCAGGCTTTTAACAGGAACTAAAAGAGAGCACATCACACCAGTGCTGGAGTCCCTTCACTGGCTTCATGTCAAGCTTAGAATTAAATTTAAAGTTCTCCTCCTGACATATAAAGCCATAAAGAGCATGGCCCCGTCATATTTGAAACATGTTATAATACCATATCTTCCAAACAGAGCACTCCACTCTCAGAATGCTGGACTACTGACTTCCTAGAGTGTCTAAAAGCACAGTAGGAGGGAGAACTTTCACTTACCAAGCTCCTGTGTTATGGAATCAGCTCCCTGCCCATGTTAAAGAGGCCCCATAGTCTCTGCATTCAAGACCAGGCTTAAAAGTTCCTCTTTAAATTGGCTTATGGCCAGGCCAGTGAGGAGAAGATAAAACCTGCAGTTTTAATTAAGCTGCCTTAGAAGCAGCTATGCTGGAGGAAGTATGATAACCTGAGCACTATCCTCTGTTTCCTCCTACTTTCCCTGTCAACATTCACTATGTTGGTGGCTGGACGCTAAATGCCCCTCCTGTGCCCTGATCCTGGTCCGGGGACCTTCTCCAGCACATCCCAAAGGTTCTCAATGGGGTTAAGGTCTGGACTCTGTGGTGGACAATCCATGTGAGAAAATCATGCCTCATGCTCCTGAACCACTCTTTCACAATTTGAGCCCGATGAATCCTGGCATTGTCATCTTGGAATACATGATGGAATAATCTGGTCATTCATTATATTCAGGTGTCAGCTGACCTCATTCTTTGAGCACATGCTGTTGCTGAACCTAGACCTGACTAACTGGAGGAGGCTCGTACCCATTTGCTGAGTTAAATCCAGGTGGTGACTTTTTTTTTTGGCCAGGCAGTGTACTATTAGTCTACAAATTGTGATGTCATCTGAAACCCAACAATAGCATCTCGCATCTGTTTGCATGGAGGTGTAATTTGCTTTGCCCAAAATGTTTCGCAATGTAGCATTAAATTCCAAGACAAGCTCCAAGACAAAAGTGCACGGCAAGAATTTTGTCCAAGGTATTGATACTTAACAACATCTTAACTGAATCCAATGATGAATCCAGTAACACCCTACTGTGGAACACTGCAGGCAAAAGAATATCATCTTCAGAGAGATAAAAAGCTGGCAGACAACATACCAGAAAAGTTACATAGTGCACCTTTAATCTGTATAGTTTTTGTTAGTTTTGTTGTTTTTAAAGTCTTAGTTGGGAATCTCCTCAGCATTTGATCCATCCTAGGGTATTAGTACAATCTGTGAGGAGCAGTGAGCGCCCTAAGATTGTGCCCAAGGGCCCATCTCCTGATCTGGAGCAAAGACTTTGGCCTGGAGTAACAAAATCCAGGGTTGGCCTATTATACATGTTCTGTGGTTGTGGTGGGTATAGAGGGATAAGCCTTGTCAAAACAAGCTCTCTCTTTAAATACTATATAATTGATACATGTTTTGGTCCTCTACACTAAAAACCACATACCGTATTGCTCGAAGTAAATGAGTTAAAGAGGAGCTATTAGAGCTTTCTACCATGTTTTAACATTGCTACCTCATCAAAAACATACCTGAAGAGGTTTTAGATGTCAGCTATGCATGTTTGAGTAATTTAACAATTTCTCCCTGGCCCTGTTCGAACCCTCTTTACGATTAGTTGTAAGACAATGCGCAACCCACAAGCATGTATGCTCCCACACAACAATGCTCCATAAATATACAAAAGCATGGCGTAGTTTCAGCGGGATACACCCCAATTGTGTTGTGATAGTGCTCTGAAGGAGTGACTTAATGCAGGGAGCAAAGGGAGGGGAGACCCAGAGCATCAAAAACAAAAGTGAAACTTACAAAGGCATGTTAATACATTGTTTTCAGTGAATATAGCATTTTCAAAACAATAAAAGGGATGTGGAGATCTAAACATGTTATGTGTTAGCAGTTAATACCCCATAGAAGTAAAATAACCCCTCTTTTAGGCTCATCTGTAGCACTCTTAGCCCCTTATTTGCAGATCTTCAGTTTTTTGACCTGCAATTAATCTGTGCATGTAACTATCTAGTTAGTTTGTCTGTTCTCATGTCCCCAGTGTAGAAGTAGTGTGAGAGAACCTGCTGGGCCACCTCCTCAGAGACAGCTGCCCCACATCCTGGATCAGGTCGATCTGAGCTAAAACACAAGCACAGGTCACAATCATTCAGGAGTCTCAGGACCCTTTAAAGTGGAAAAAAAGTTTTTTTATTTTAGTCTTAAAAGTGACATATTGTGGCTTTAACCTGTTAAAGCTAAAAGATGCCAAAATGTATGCTTATAGAGAGGATAATTACACATTAAAGAGTATTTTTAGATAATTTTAGGGAAAAAAGATGATAATCACGATTAAAGATAATTATTAAACCAAGGCTTATAGTTTTTTTTTAAAGTCATTAAAACATCAATTACCATACAATTTGGAGGTGTTTTTGGTACAAGTGGAATAAACAATGAATGAATAATATTTGGCCCCCCTTGTGGGCAATCACCAGAATTAACATCTAAACGTATTGAAACTGGAAACATGAGGCAGTCTGTGTGCAATCATCACAATTAAAAAATTCCACAATTATAATCACCTTTTACAGCACCAAACGATTAATTGCAGACCTTTTTGATCACGATTAGTGATATTATTGTACATCATCCCACCCCTAGTATGGGTCACTGGCAACCCAAGTCAGTTGGGATTGGAATACCCTTTTTAAAACAGTAAGAGTGCAGCTACAAGAAAATTGAGCTTTTATTTGTCCTCTATACATTTATGACCTTGTAATTCCCTGCCATTGACAGCTCAGGGACAGTACCTTGGTTCCTCATGGGGTTGGAGAGCTTCGCCAGATATGGCAGCAGCTCAGACTGGAGGGCCACTGGAGTGAGGCAGAAGCTTCTGAAGAGGGTCTGAGCAGCCAGGCAGTTCCCTCGGTACTACACCACCACCATGGCAACAACAACAGGGATTCAGATTCTACAGAACAGCCTCCTCTCCACACACACACACACACACACCCACACACACTGCTCCTACCTTCTTCTGGACGTGCAACCAGTGAGGTTTGTGCAGAGGCCTGAAGCCCATTGTGGCCTGCTGAAAGTTGGAGTGGAGGAGCCCCCTGGTGGCCACTGAGGAGCTGTAGTCAGACAGGAGGCTGCGAGTCTGAAACAAAAATACCTTTTAAAACAGCACACACCGTACTTCAGAAACAAGCTACAGTGTGGACATTTTTTTTTTTTTTTTTGTCACTAGGGCATTTTATTTGAATTATTATGATGCCAACGCTAATCATGACCTGGCATGACAATCATGACTGCAAGTAAAAATTACAGGGACTAAATTTGAGTCTTGTACTATATCCAATGATCTTTTCCAGATGTACAGAATTCCTGTACACGTAAGTGTGCATAGTTGAGTGGTACCGTCCAGTTAGCAGAGAGCAGGTCAGCATCAGACAGGTACTCGCTGGCCCTCTCCACGTCCTCAATCTCACAGAAGAAGTCCAGGTAGTTCTGGTGCAGGTACAGACTGAACATGTCTGAGGGCATATGCGAGCGCTCCACCACCATCTGCACACAGGCACAAAAGACAACAAACACCAAATAAATTGTTTATATTTTAGTTCACTGCACATACATTTCATTTTTAGATCAGTACAAACTATTCAAACTTGTTTTCAACATCATGTGGCTATAGGGGACAGTACCTCTGGATTGGCAAACCGGGGAGGTGGTCCCTCTTTAAGAAGGGGTACCGGAGGGTGTATTCCAATCTTGGATTCAGGAAGAGCAGTGTGGTTTCATCCTGGTTGCAGGACAGTAGACCAGCTCTATACTCTCCATCAAGTGCTTGAGGATTCATGGGTGTTTGCCCAACCAGTCCATATGTGCCATTTGGATCTGGAGAAGGTGTTGGACTGTGGTGTCCTGTGGGAGGTGCTCGGGAGTATGAGGCCTTTTGCCCAGGACTATCCGGGTCCCTGTAAGACTGGAGCAGGAGCTGTGTTCGCATTGCCGGCAGTAAGTCAGACCTGTTCCACTCTGACTCTGCCAGGGCTGCCCTTTGTCACTGGTTCTGTTCATTGTTTTTATGGACAGAGTTCCTCGGTGCAATCAGGGGCCAAAAGGGGTTCGGTGTTGTTCTGATTGCAGGAGATGGAAACTAGCTTTAGCTAAATCTGGTATAAAGCATCTCCTTGTTTATGCGATTAATGTGTTTGAACATGGTCCCTGTTAAAATAAACCAATAAATAAAACAATGGCTTCATTAAACCAGGAGCTGCAACATACACTGGGGCAGCCACTATCAAGCAGCTGGAATAAAAATCAGCTTCTCCAAATCAGAGGAATGGGTTCTCCAACAGAAAAAGGTGGTGCCCTCTCCAGCTGTGTGGAGACCCTGCTTTCAAGTGGAGGTGATGAATTAAATGTTCAAATCATATGCAGCGGTTATATCCCCCTTCCTCGATGATCGCTTTAAATTTGTTGTTCGCGTATGCCTCTGCTCCGGCAGTATCTGCAGAGGCGGCCTCTCCGTGCAGAGAAACAGTTTTGAGTCCAAAGCATTTCTGAAATGTATCAAACCAGCCCTTGCTGGCATTAAATGTGCTTGGTACTCTGAAAAGTACTTGTCGATGGTCTGGGCTCCACATCATCCTGCTCCTCGCTGTCATGAATGTCATCGCTGTCAGCAAAGGTTTCAGCACTTCACAGTCACACTGCTAGCAATCGAACATTTATGTAAATTTGGCAAGCTGAATGCATTCTGTACTGTACAGGAGATACGGCACAGAGGAGATTGATTGACAATGGCCTACAGTCCCTTAGCCAATCAGGACGCAGAACGCAATGTGCATTCGTACACTTTTAAAAAGCATACAAAATTGAATTAAGAAAATATGCGAAATAGCGAGGCCGCGAAAGGTGAACCGCGATATAGCAAGGGACCATTTTCTTGATATTGATCATAAAAAAAAAAAAAGTACATAATGGAATCATTGCTTATCAACAAAGCTGAGCCAACTATGCAATCACAAACAAAATGAGCTCCACACTTAAACATAAAACCAGCCTGCAATAAACCCAAAAGTTTGACACCATACAGAACACATGCATCGAGTGAAGTTGAAAGGCACTGAGGATTTTCAACTTACAGATTTTGTTTCATATGAACAGTTCCAGTAATTACATAGTTTAGGGTTTATGATCATCTCTCACTTTTAGAATATGGTTCCTCTACACCATGATTCCACAAAGTGAACACTGTGATGACTGTGCTGTATTGACCTCTCCTGAGGTTGTGTGCAGTATAAAGAGGAGGAGTACCTACCTCGGGGTCCTCCAGCAAAGGCTCTCTGTGGTGCTGCGACAAGTGAGGAGGCAGACTGCCCCCCTGCAGTTCTGAGCTCACTGCCTCTGAACCGTCATGGACAGCTCCTGTTCCCAAGAACACAATACACAAAAACAATGTTAGCTATTTTCACCTGGGGAATTTATTTTATCCGTTTAAAGTCATTTTCACCTAGAAGCACATTAGATGGTACGTTTTAGGGCTGTGCAATTAATTACATTGTAGTTGTGATAATAACTATGATTCATATCAGTTACAAACATTGAGCAACCTTGAGTCCCTCAGTCTATTCTAGATGGCTTTTAAAACAATAACGTGTAAACATTCTGTTTATCTCTATGAGAAGAAGGTGATGGAAGGTTCAGCTCAATCTTTAAAAAGGTATTTTTTGGCTATAATGCAAGATAATTTTAATGCCAAATAGTGGAATATTTCAGGAAAAGCAAAAACATCCCCATGGAGAAATGCTCAAAAGTTAAAATTATACTAATAAAGAATAACCTTAATTTGTTGATGAATGTTTAAATTGTCAGAAAAATGCCTTCTTTGCCCATAAACTGTCCCTGCATCTTGGATGGAATTATCAGAGTTATGACATAGGTACTCTCTTTTATAACTCAGCGCCACTTAATGTATTTTTCTTGCCTGGCAAATCCAGGGGGATATCACGCCCTCTGTTTGCACGATCATGTTTGGTACTACATACTATGAGATTTCAGTGATGCATGTGAAACAAAGGACCTCATTGGTCACCCATCATTTACAAATACAATACAATTTCTCAGATAAACAATTTAGTGCTTCTTAAAGTATTGAAGAAGTGTGTATTCTGGATCCCAGGCAAGTGTTTTCATACTTTTCTTCTCAACCTTATCCAACAAACTGCCACTTAACTGCTTTATGACATATTTACCACAGGTACTATCCAACCAGATCAAGTAACAATTAGAAAAAAATTAAAACCTGCACTTTAACCATATGAACTGACTTTTGTGACTGACTGTGCGTTAGTGTTAAAGATACATGGGTGGCTCACTTTTGCAATATAGGATCTTGCCCAGAGCTCTGAACAAGAACAGTGAGGCGTCCTTCCCTCCAATGGCCTGCTCCTGCTCCTCCTCCTCTGGTCTTCGTCTGCTCTTCTTAGTGCGGTTTGGTTTGGATCGTCCCCTTCCAGAGGACACCCCAGAGGACTTCTCTTTAAATGTTTTCAGAAGATTTTTTTCCAAAGACGTGTCTGATACAAAAACGGTAAAAAGGAGTGAACTGTCTGAAATGAATGAGCTACTGTAATGTTTTCTGAGGTTGCTTAGAAAGGTATGGAATTAAAATCAGGTTTATGAGATACAAGGAGCAATATTTTAATCTTACAAGTTCAGTTGAATAAGAGTATACCATGGTGAAAGAAAAGACAATATGTCAGCTGGACCTAGTTAAGAAAGCTAAACTACATTTTACAGAATCAAAATGGTGCATAAACCAGCAGGTAGACACTAGCTCGATTCTGCAGTCAGATAAAATCAGATATACAATATGACATTGATCTGGTGTCACTTGGTTTAGAAGTGGGCTTTATATGTTGTGGATGTTTTTGGGTTAATGGGGTGCAATGCCCTGAGGAAACCCACCCAGACACAGGGAAAAACATACATACTCTGCACAGAAAGGCCTGGGTCACCTGGGAGTCGAACCCTGGCAACCTCTTACTGTGAGCCACTCTTACTGTGAGCCTTCTTTCTTTGTTCAAAAAGTCACTGCTATATGACACACACCACTAAAGGCACAAAATTCTGTCTGAGGCCAAATGTTTTTTGGGTCCAGGGACCAAACAAGGCAGAGTTGAAACAAAAGACTGCAAACTTGTAGTGGCCTGAGGTAGACTAAAAAGACTCAAACTGATCATTGACGATTAGAAACTAGATACCTGGGATACAGGAGAACTGCAGGCTGTTGATGGCACTGCGGATGTCCCCGGAGCTGCCCGTGCACAGACGCTCCAGCAGCGCCTGGTCTGGGGAGGTGAGGCGGCCACAGCTCTGGTCAAACACACACATGTGTATACACATGAGAAAACACATGTGGGAAAACACACACACAGTGAGAACATGTGGGGCTAGACCTGCCCAAAACAAGTCCACCTGATCTCATCCCACCTTCTCCACCTCCACCGCTGAAACACGACTCAGCACTTTCATCATGGTGGTCGGCGCCACAGGGTTAAAACTAGAAGACACAATAGTCAATACCAACAAACAGCAGTTGAGTAATACAGCCATCCTCATGAGGAACTACACATAGTGTTGGCATTGGTCTTTTCAATTAGAGAACTTTTGACTGGTAGTGTATGGTATTTTTTTTTTTTTTTTCAAATTTGGAACACTTTCATGTTTGTTTCTTTTTTTTCTTTTTTAGTTCCATGATTATTTACACTGTAGATTCTCACTATTCTGTGTGTTCATTCATAGCTTTGATGCTTTTCAAACAGAAAAAACACATTTAATTTAATTATATATATATATATATATATATATATTTTGATTTAGTTCTTGAACTTTAACTAACTACTACATGATTCCATATATCTTGCACCATACATTTGATGTCTTCTGTGTGTACATAAAATCTATATGTTTCTCTCTCTTGTATAATCTTCAAGGGTATCATGATAATTTTTTATTTGTGTGTGTGTTCTGGGGCACCTGATGTGAGTAATGTGCAGCTCCTCCTGGAGCTCTCGGGGAAACAGGTGTCTGCTGCTACAGTCTGCACTCGCGCTGTCCGACACGATGAACACCAGAGGAACTCGACTTGTCCTCACGAAGCGCCTGAACACAGCACACCTCCCTCAGATTTGCTCCCTCTTTACATGTATTTCCAACACAGCACACCTCACAGTAACACTCTTCTTCTATACATGTAGCTTTAACACAAGGGCACTTACCTCAAGGTGTCATGGAGGCAGCTGGGTTGTCTGTAGAACTGGTTGGGGAAATCCTACAAAACATGCCATCACATATTTCATCACATATTTCAGATTACTTATGGATAGGGCTCATAAGGTCATAATGAGGTGGTGAATGTTTTTGGGTTTGACATTTATTGTAAGCACCATTATTTATATATTTAAAAACACTGGGTTTCATTGAGCAGCTATTTTTTTTTTTTAGATGTACTAAAGATCAATCAGAAAATGACTGTCATGGCCCTGCTTGTATCATTTAAAAACACTAGCCAGTAGTCACTGTAGTAGAGCTGTAATCACATAGATAACTAATCATTACATCCAACAAAACAATTAAATAAAATTACCTGAATTTTAACCTTCATTTACACAACCTCATGATTCTGTAAGGGAACGTTGCAGCAGGTTGGAGCCTTTAACTGATAGAAAATGTCTGTAATAGTATGCTAAGTTGCTAAGTTTTTAAGTGTCCTCATACACTGCCTTCCTTCTGTGAGAATAATCGTTTGAATAATCATGATTTCAATTACGATGAAAAATAACTGGATTTTCTTTTTCAGCACTACACGGCAGACAGTACCAATATTTGTCTGGGCCAACAAAATATCACTGATACTTTAAAAAAGGTCCTGTACTTGATTTTTTCCCCCATGTACATTTCTCCAGTACAGATGTATTGCATAAGATGCTCTTGAGATGAAAATAAGTCAGCCGAGTACTGTCCTTATCTAATTAGAAAGCATTTTATTATCCAATAGGAAACTGTGTATTAGCATGCTAGTTTTTGCTAGCTTGACTTCCACAGCACAACTCCACTCCACTTATAGACTCATTACAGTGAATAATTAGTCTGCTCAGAATGCATAACATGAGTGAGGCATAACTTTGGACCGCCAACCATTTAAAATTAACAAGTTTTTTAGTTTTTTTTAAAGTTAAATAGTATATTTATTCATTTATGTTTATATATATTCCATTTTAAAACATGGCTGACTGACAATGTACTGCGCCATCATCAGGCGAGTTTGCATGAAGGGGAATCTTTCATACTATATTGATTCTGATGGCCACATTAGTACCTCAACTAGGATGACCTTCTTGAGAGAGGACATCCCCTCCCCACTCATCTGCAGACAGCTGTACTTGTTGGCCCTGAGGAGGAAGTCCTGGAACTGCTGTAGCTGAGAGCCCTGGAAGCCCGACAGACCATTCAGCTGCCAGTCTGCACCAGAACACAAAGAAAGGAATACTACTGCTTAGGTCTGCCCATAACACAACACATGATAACTGAATTTCTATTTAGTTTTACATCTCTGATATTTTAAAGCAGGCCTATTTTGCAATATCAAACAATGGTACAAATGGAAGGGGGAAAAAATGTGCTCGCTGGTGTGAAATGAAGTCATCCATAGGAGATGCAAACAGCATGTGGCGACTTGTTGTGATAATGATGATGAAGTCAGTGGACAAGTTTCTTTTATCAAGTCATTTCAGATGAATATTTAAAATATCCAAATTATAAAATATTGATTCATGGGTGTCATAGATTATATGACACCCTATATAGGAGACATAAGCATGTTTATTGCTCTTATTTAAGAGCAAAACATGATACTCAATTGACAATTTTCAGTAGTTTTCAATGCTCCTTTTCTTGAAAAAAAAATTGCAGTATGCTGGTTATACAGCAGACAGTGCATACATGAATCAAAGCCTTAAAGCTAAATCAAACTGTATGCAGCTTGTGATCTTACAGTTACAATATAAATAAATAAATAAATAAATAAAATAAAATACTACAGTAACAACTGAACTGGTGTTGCCAGTGTCTTAACCTGCAGATAGAGGAAAAACTTGTATAGTTCCTCTTTCTCATAGTATGGACAGGCCATGGAAAAGCTCAGAACCTCCAGAATTCACTCATTGAGGTGCAGAGGGTGCACTAACACTGATTAATGATTGGCTGCAAGTGCTGGGCTTTAGGTAGTGACGATTCAGATCAGAGAGCCCATTTAAGTTTAAAACAACTGGATTTTGACATTGAAAGTGGCAACCCAAATGAGTAACTCATGTGAGGCTCCCTCCACTTTCTGACTGGATAATCGTCTTGACAGCCAAAAGAACAAATTGGACATGATGGCCCATTTATTCCTGTTAATTGCAATCTTTATGCAACTAAGAATAAATCAACATTAGAATTGTCATCAGAAGAAGTTATATTTGATTTGATCATTTTTACCTCGTATATAGGGACACAGGTTTATGGAATCTAAAATGAAAGTCTTACATTCACTTTCTTTAAAAGAGAGACAGTGAATTGCAATGCTGCCCAAAACAAGGCCACACAAATATGTTGGAGAGTACAGTGCAGACTTTTACAGTGTTATACAGTACAGAGGTTGATGAGGAGAAAGAGCGCACCCTGCTGGCTGCTGTGCTCCATGTGCACTGGGTTACTCCACTCCTGCACCCGGGCCTCCAGCTCTCTGGACAGGACCTGCACTGTGGCCGTTTTCCCAGATCCTGAAGGACCAGTCACCAGCAGGACGCCCCCCTGTGGACAGTACACTGCTATTAGGAATATTGGAGGGAGACCGAATTTTTATACATGTGATCAAATATAAGTACTTGGGTATGCACAGTAGTGCACATAAAATGAAGAGTTCAGAGAAAAGCAGCACATTTTGTGAGATGGAAAACACTTGAGGAATTTCAAAAACATCAGCGACTTGTCCCGGTGTATAAATTTACTAACCAACTCATAGCAGTACCGCCCCCCCACCGCACTCCAGCTGACCACTGAAACATCTAATCATCCACATAAGTATTGGACCTTAAAATCCAACACGACCCAGTATGAAAGCTTTTTTTTCCAACACACTGTTCAAGAATGGAATAAACTACCAATTGATGTATTTTTCAGCCAGATTTTGGACACTTCAGCTGGCAACATCATGCACTTGCTCTCCCTTCAATGGTGTGATATCCACTTGGAGTTTGCCAATTAAGTAACCAGAACCATTTAAGACATTCT
This sequence comes from Periophthalmus magnuspinnatus, assembly GCF_009829125.3. Lineage (NCBI taxonomy): Eukaryota > Metazoa > Chordata > Actinopteri > Gobiiformes > Gobiidae > Periophthalmus > Periophthalmus magnuspinnatus. The sequence goes on from NC_047134.1 coordinate 22,343,268, forward strand.
ACTATGGTTTGCTATGAGCTGGCCTGGCAGCCAGACTGGTTCTCTATGTATATTCTTAGGCTGTGACTTGCTGGGGGCATTGCATGTACTTCATGTACTGTCAAGTTTTAATAATAACAGTCAGTCAGTGAAGGGCTGGTCCTTACTAACTATATGCCTCTGCATTTACACACTATATAAAGTGCCTTATTGTGAAGTGAAATAATGACAATGAATGTGAATATGAGATCTTATTTAGTTTAGAAAATATTAGAACAATTATTCCCAACAATATGGGTTGAAAGGTGTTGGAGCTAGCATGGTGGTTTTGTGAGCATAATAATATAATTACAATATCCTTCTTTTGCTTTTCGGACAAATGGCACCATGTACCGTATATTCTATGTAGATGATCTAAAAGCACAGTGAGGAGAGCCTATGAAACATACCCTGGATGAGCTGATGTGCTCTGTCAGCCATTTCTCTACTTCTTCAATCTTCTTTTTGTGAACAGCCAACTCAGCCTACAACACAGCAGTTTTATCTTTACGCATTCATTGTACATTTACAGTCAGTTTACAGAAAAACAAACACACATTTTTATCAAGATGTAGTGCTGGTTAGGGTCAGATGGTCCGAATCTCTTTTACAGGGGGAGGAATCATTTTTAGTGGTGAGGAAACCAGCACAGAAACAGGAAGAACATGCAAACATGACAATCACCAAGTGAAAGAGAAACTTGAATCAGATCAATCTGGCCATGTATTTCTCTTCTTATTATAAGACATAAGATATCCATTATCAGACATATCATCAACATGGCATCCTAAATAAAAATACCACTATGTGCAGATAAAGTATGACCAATATTATAGGGCAGTAGTTGACTAAAGACACATCCTGCCGATTGATTAGTATGTATTTATATAAGGACAGATTAAACCTGTGAATCATGAGTTTAGTCTGGCTTTTTACTTATAAATACCAAAAAATACCAAATCATCAGCTAACTCATTCACTCCTCCTTTCCACTGTTGTTCCAAATCAATCCTCGCCATCCTGACAAAAAACAAGATGAGTGTAAACCTGTGAGTGTGGGGCATGGCGGTCCACCCAGGGCTCGTCCTGGTTCAGAACAGCCCCTTTGGCCAGTCCTTTTCTCAGGCCTGGTGCTGAACCGGCTCTCCTCCGGCCCGGCCTCCTGCTCTCCGCTCTGGAGCTCAGGGTGCTGGGCTTCTTGGGCTCACACACAGGGTCAGATGTCAGGTCACAGAACGAGGGGTTCACCCAGCGCGTCAGCTGCAGACACAACAAGACTATTGCATGGAACGTTTCTCTTGAGGGATCATAAAAAAAATATGGATGGTACACGACATTAATGAATGTCATTATACCAGAGAGACGATAACGCTAAAGCAACATTTCCCTCCAAAAAGCAATTCTATATGCACAATATTCTTAATGAACATTAGCTGCTATAAATAAACAAAACTGTTAATGAGTCATAGAAGTCATTTACTCAGCCATCTACAGCTTGAGTCTCTTCATGAAACAGAAAAATGAAAAGGTAATTAGTACACAGAAAACTTAAGTATTGGCCTCCAAAAAGTGCTGTTCCATATGTCATGTATTGAACAATAAGTCAATATATTAATTATCGAGACAGCCCTACTTCTCTGCGCAAAAATCTTTAAGAATGACATAACATCGTTTTGTCTGTTACATACACTACCAGTCAAACATTTGGACACACTTGTTTTTTTGTTATTTTATTTTCATGATTATTCATATTGTTGATTCTCACTAAAGGCATCAACAATGAATGACACATATGGAATGTACTAATCTAAAAATAAATTCAAAATAACTCAAAACTGATTTCAGATGTTAGATTTTTTAAAAATAGCTACTCTTTGCTTTTATCGCTGCTTATGGACCTGACACAGCACGCCTGTGAAGTGAAAGCCTTTCAAGAGATTTGAAATGTCTCTTGAAATGCTGCTCCCAGTGAAATGAAGATCACTGGGAGCAGCATTTATTGCACTGTCAACAAAGAAATGGGAGGCTATTTTTGGATTTGAACATAAAATAGAAAAAAAATTTTTTACTTTTTTTCCCTTTGCTACATAATTCCATACATCTTGTATCATGTATTTTATGCCTTCTGTATGTACCTGGACACACCTTCTCATTCATTGTTTTTTTTTTTTTCCTCCTTTATGTTTCTTTCTTTCTACTTTACAAACTTTTGACTGGTAGTGGTAGTGTAATCTATGACATCCCTGGATGATTATTTTATATTTTGGACATACTGAAATAAAATGACTAGAAAAAATTCAGCCGACTTCTGAAAACTGCAGCATGATTTCTGTCACTGCAAAAGTCATCACAAAGAGCCGCTCTGCTGGACTATGCTGCACCAGCTATGGACATCCCCAGTTCACAGTAGAGATCAGTGGATGGGGAGAAGAGGAAAATGGGATTTTTTTTTAAGCAATGGTTTAAAAAAGATTACTCAAACATCAATTAATTATTCCAAATAGAGGGTAAGTGAGAAGGGAAAGAATCAGAACATGGTTAAAAGCTCTGAGAAAAAAAAAATGCATAAAACTGTTTAATCACAGTGCATTATGTCACTTTTCTGGTGGGGGTTCCATCCTCCACCAGCTTTATAACATGGCTTAAAGCTCACACTAGTCCATTTTGCATAATATAGGACCTTTAAAATGCAGCTGTGACAGACCTTGGTTGGTGCTGCAGTTGATCCTGTGCACTGCCTTTTCATCCTGCAATAAACAAATCAGATGGAGTTCTCTCTTTATTCAAATGAATCTAGTCAATACAACACATGCAAGTTATTAGGCAAAATAAAGATGGCAGCTATGCACAATAAATAAGCAAACCTTAAAAAGGACTGGACTTGGCATAGTCCAGTGTTTATCAAACTGTGGTGTGAGCGCTTTTCATTCACAGTCTGTTCCGTTTTGGGTTAATCCTTAGTAGGGCTGTCAAAAGTATAAAAAAAAAATAATATCAATACTAAAACTAATATCAAAACTTGAAACTCATTTGAGCAGGTATCAATACTAAAAAAGTTACATCCACAGGACAAAAATTGATCTTTCCTAAATAGCTTAGAATAGCTAGAATAATCTTGCGCTGTATCAGAACGTATAATACCACATAGACAAGTATATGCCCATGGACCATAGACCACTATGGAACCTACCTGGATGACCTAGGGATTACACAGATATAAGGCCATATGGTAATGTAAATGAAAGAACTACAATTTAGTGTTGAAATTACATTCTATTGTCTAAATAAAGACTGTTTTTACTCATCATTGTCTTATCGGTTTTTTTTAATCTATTCCTTAGTATCGAAATCGAGTTTGAAATTTTTGTATTGTGACAAAATTAGTCCTTAGGTAGATCCACTGTAGCAATGATGAAGTCCTATTTTAGATCTGGTTTAGACCTAGAATAGTCCTGTTATAATCTTGGTTTAGATGTGGTGGTTCTCACGAGGCCAAATATCTTACTTTACTTTAAAAAGCATCTGTTTTTGAAGTTCAGTGATAGTTCAGAAAAATCAAATGTTTTTCAAATAGCTGAGCCCTACTAGGTGGTACTTGGAGCAAAACATCTCAGAGCCATTCTTTTACATATCCAGTATTAGCCAAAAAGAGGGAATACTGTCTTAGATACATAGAGCCGCCACCAGCTCTTAACTAGGAAATCTAAACACAGGACAGATAGAAACTGCTATAAACCTCTTAAAATTCTGTCATCAGAAACTACAAAATCCTGGAACTAACGCTAATGGTATTTAAAGCAATCATTTTGAATTTCCAGAGTAGAAAAAAATAAGGGTTTTCCTTCTTCAAATGTTTTAGTTTACACAATTGAAATATAAAATACATTAGTAAACCAGGCTCTGATATTACTCATGTATATGAGTGGTTATCATTTGTCAAAACCGTTATTTTTCATTATTTATGATAATCTGTGGTTCATTTCAACGCCTCCATTGAAATCACATAATGCACCACTTCAAAATAGAGTCGTGTCCACTGTTTAATTTAAAATTTGTTTCCAATTATTTTAAAGACATCCATCCCAAGCAGCACATAACTGCATGTTCTAAATGATGCTGTAACTGTCCGGTGCTGTCCACATGCTCGCGGTTTAGACCTGGCTATTGGTTAGTCCTGGTGCTGGTGTGCATTTGTTTTAGTTCTGAACTTGACCTGGTTCAGACCGGGTTTAGTTTTGGTGTAGTTTGACAAACATTCAGGTAAAGTGATTGGGTCTGCTTAGAGCGTCTTACCTTACTGTCTTCTTTTCACACAGACTGTTTGAGCTGTGCTTGTGACGGCAGCGGCTCGACTAGTCATAACACGTCCATTTTAGATTCATTTTAAACTTTATAAACGTGAGAAATATTGTCGCGCAGTTTCAGAAACAAACGGCAAACTTTTAAACAGCCTCCGCTCTGCTTTACGTCAACAACCTCGCACGTTCATAAATATATTACACCCTGGGATTACGTTTTACGACCCGCGCTTTACGGCTACTCACGCTTCTTTTCCGCGTGACTGCGGCAGAGCACGGGTTTGCACAGCCCACTAGCGCCGCTATCCGGAAGGAACCGAAAGTCTACAGGCAACATTTTGAGGACTTTTCACTTTTCAAAATGTCAAAGGATAGAATAGTCCATTTCTTTGGAATTATTTATTACTGTAGCTGTTTTTTTGTTTGCTTTTTATTTTTTCAATTGGAGATCATATAAAACAAATATAAAAATAAAATCCAACCATTAATTTTGTAGCTCGCCTAAAAGTGAATAAAATGAGGGAATACGTGTATTTATTTATTTTATTTTTTTAATTTATTTATTTATTTATTTATTTATTTATTTATTTATTTATGTTTTTATCGTTACACGGACCCTAAAGTTAGTCAGTATATAAGATTAAGATTTGAACTCTTTTCCTTCAAGTCTCTCAAAAATGCCATCCTTCCATTTTCTTCCGCTTATCCGGGGCCGGGTTGCCATATCAAAAATGGTTCATTATAATTTAATTAATTTATTTGTTTGTTTGTTTGTTTGTTTGTTCGAGCATTTAGGCGGGTTGTCTGATTTCAACACGGCATTCTTCCTTATCCGTTTTGCAGCCTATTTGCATGGTAGTGTATTTAGTATTTGTGTCTTTTTGGTCCATAGGCCTACACATGCTTTCAGTGAGCGATGTAAACAAAGAAAATCATAAACAAGCGTCCATACATAAAATGCACTTTAGTTTCTTCCGGTAGGGGGTAGTGTAATCACGCCACCCTGGTTTGTTTTGGTTAGTAGTTAGCAGTTAGCCACGTGCTCCGGGATAAGTGGACTGATCTACTGTCACTGCGGACTGATCCGTGTGTGCAGGTGTGTATGTTCTCCCCACACCGTGTGTCCCCGAAATGTGCTCGGACACACTGGACAAATGTGTCTTTGTTTTACAGTTCCACTTTGAGCCTTCACACGTGTTAGCCGAGTGTTAGCACCAGCACAGGAACAGATGATCATGAGGAAGAAACCCAACATACTCCTGACGGGTAAGTCACTAAACATCAACTCATCATATACAACTCTACAGACATATCTAAAATCTGTTATTATCATGTCAGGAATGCAAGTCTGAATCGGGGCTATAAACATGAGATCTCCCAGAAGAAACATAATTTAACTAGATCTGAATTAGGACTAAATCAGGACTAAACATGGTCTAACTCAGAACTATACCAGTACTATGCACTGTACAATAATTATGAAAAGTACTTTTAACAACCTGGTGACTTGAACTGCACATTCTTATCTAATGCAGTGCTTCTCTGTGGCATAGGTGTCTGTACTCCTTAGGCACAGGGATAGGACACTAGCATGACACTGTGGGGTGCAGATGGGGTTTGTTCTTGAAACTGTTGTATCATTATCAGTGGCTACACTGTTAAGCAGTACCCTGTATGACCATTACATAAGACTGCTGAAGGCAGATTGGTGACAATTACAAAAACTATGTACTTCTTCACATACACTAATGTACTATGTCTTGTATACTCATGTACAGGTCTTTCACATACACTAATATGCCATGTTTTGTCTACCCCTGAGTAGTTCTTCATCATATACACTAATGTATTCTAAACTCATGTACAGGTCCATCACAATCACTGATGTATCTATTGTACTATGTCCTATATGTGCAGGTCAAGTACTTCATCACAGTACTCTTATGTACTATGTTCTGTGTTCTTGCAGGTACTCCAGGAGTAGGGAAGACCACCCTGGGGAAGGAGCTGGCTCAGAGGACAGGCCTAACATATGTTAACATTGGCGAGCTGGCACAAGAAGGTACAGGGCAGATTTGGAAAATTTTCTGTTTCAATTAAATTAAATTATTATTATTATAGATAATTATAATAAGATAATTGATTTACCAACAGAAAGTTAGAAAATCAGCAATGAATCAGACATTGGTCAATAGGGTTAGGGTTAGGGTCAACAGACAAGCAACTTAATCAACAGAAAACAAGCAATTGGATAACTGTTTCAAAACATCCTCTGTCCTCCTTCTCAGCAAGGGTAAAAAAAAAACAGTGTGTAAAAGACAAACCTCGAGGAGACAAACCTCTTATGGACGGGCAGGCTGCAAACGTGTCCAGGACCAGTGTTGGGCATCTTACTTCAAAAATGTAATTAGTTATAGTTACAAGTTACTTCTCCCAAAAAGTAACTGAGTTAGTTACTCAGTTACTTTTTGGGAGAAGTAACTAGTCACTAGGCAAAGTAACTACTCGTTACTTTACTCCACGTTACTTATTATGTTAAAACAATAAAAACACAACAGATGTGAACCTTTAACATTTATGTTACTTTAACAGATTGCAATTATTTTGCATTTGTTTCCAAGTAAATTATAGAATTTATCAAAAAAATAATAATAATAAAAAACATTTCATTTGAAGTGCAAATAAATCAACATGTCACACAATTTCAGTCAACTGTACTTCAAGTATTTTCTTCATTAAAATAAACAATAACAATAAAGTGCTTTCAGTATAATACTGAAAAGATTCATTACCATGTTTTGCAAAACTAAGGCATTCAAATGTAAACATGTAAAATAATACAAAACCTTTAAGCTTCTCTGGCCACACACAGTAATTCTCTGCCCAGTATTCAAATATTAATCACCTCTGATCTGAGCCTGTTCCTCTTTGGAGAGAACACAGTCACGTTTCTGATCAAAACACAACTCGGATCCAATCCACTGTGAATGCACGTGTGGACAGGACATCATTTCCCATCATGCATTACGCGTTTGTAGTCCATGCAGGCGGCCGCAGTCAATGGAGAGCTGCTGCGCTCAAAAACTTCCCGTTACCGGCGCACAAGTTACGTCAGAGCAAGTTGGTGGCATCTTGGACACAAAACTAACTGGCATGCACCGCGCACCGATCGACGGCGTCATATCTGCGCCCGCCTCATCTCAAACAAACCTTTTATCTCTGAGACTCTGATGAAGAGCAGAGTGAACTCAATTAAAAGTAACGCGCCACATTTTATTGTCAGTAACGGTAAAGGCGTTACAACGCTGGGGAAAGTAATTAGTTAGATTACTCCGTTACTGAAAAAGTAACGCAGTTAGTAACGCCGTTATAGTTTAACGCCATTACTCCCAACACTGTCCAGGACTAATGTGCATCCATTTGCAAATAGAGTTCAAGACTGTGGGGCCAGAGCTCACTCAATTAAGGGACAGAGAGGACTCATCCAAGCCAGGTATTGGGTCATCCATCAGGTGAGGGAAGGGGAGGATCCCGGTCCACAGAACAGATCAGCACAGGAGGGTCATCTAGGGTCCAAGACAGGGAACAGCATATGAATAGCAATGAACGAACTCCAGCTGAACTGAATAGTGAATGTTGTTGACAGGGAAAGTAGAAGGAAACAGGATAGTGCTCAGATTACCATACTTCCCCCAGCAGAGATCCTAAACTTAGCTTAGCTTAGCTAAAATTGTGAGTTTTATTTCTGCTCCTAACTGGCCTGGCCATAAGCTAGAGGAATGTTTTAAGCCTAGTCTTCAATGTAGAGACGATGGCAGGGAGCTGATTCTGTAACACAGGAGCTTGGTAGCTGAAAGTTCTCCCTCCTACTTGGTTCCTAGAGTGTGCTTTTAGACACTCTCGGAACCACCAGTAGTCCAGCATTTTAAGAGCAGAGTGCTCTGTTTGGAGCACTAAAGTATCTTACAAATATGATGGGGGATTCCTTCTATGGGTTTACATGTCAGGAGGAGAACTTTAAATCTTCTTTTAGTTCCTGTTAAGAGCCTGGTTGCTGCGTTTTGAACTAGATGAAAGCTGTTTATCGAGTTTTTAGGGCATGCGGCTAATAGGGAATTACATTAATATACCCTTGATATAACAAATGCATGGATTCATTTTTCAGCAATTTTTCAGCTAGAGAGTCGTGTAGGCCTTTGGGGCCTTGAACAATGACTTGTTTTTTCGGGGTTAAAAAGCAGATAATTAAGTGTCATCCAGGTATTCATGGTCTTCTCACAGGCACCAAGTTTGTCTACTCGATCAGTCTGATCTGGTTTCATTGATAAGTACAGCTGTGAGTCATCAGCATAGCAGTGGAAGTTATTGCCATGTTTTCTGATAATTCCTAATGGCAACTACAGAACCCTGCGGTACACTGAAGGTTCTATGACATCGGCCTATTATCTTTGGGCCTTTCTTTTTTCAATTGAAGCATTATAATTGGGTTGTAACTTAAATTCTGAAGAAAGATACTTGATTTTATATTACATTTAAAATGCAATCCTTTCCCTGACCTGAGACCTGTCGAAGGCATTATATCAGTATATCCCTTATACAATAATCAATTTTTAAGCTCTGATATTTTTCAAGTGCAAAGGGAGGAGATATCTATAAATTAATCCAACTAGTTCCTAGCTCTCACAAACCCTATGGCACATTGTTAATATTCACCTTCTCACGTTATTCCTGTATGACAGTATTATTTTGATAATGGGTATTATTTATTAGTAGTTGATTTGTGACTACTACGTGACATATTATTGTGTTTGTTAAACGACTCATGCTTTAGTGTGGACTTAAGATGTCCTCTGCTCTTGCTTGTCTAGGACAGCTGTACGATGGGTTTGATGAGGAGTACAACTGCCCGATTCTGGATGAAGACAAGGTCAGAGTAGAGGCACCAGCTCCATCTCAGTTTCATACGAACAAAATCCTGCTTTCATGTGGTCAGAAATGTGAATCGAATATTCTGTAGGCCAACTTTGATGTACCATCAGGTTTACAAAATAAATCAATACTCTGATACTAACTGATACCAAAACTAGTATAAGAACTGTAGTAAAAGTGTTAGGTCAAATTTTGTCCTATTTGTGTCATTTTTGATACTTTCTTGAATCATAGAATGGTCTTGAACTACATCAGGACTAGTATAAAATCACACGGACATATTAAAGAGCCAACTATTATTTTGCATCGGAAAAAAGGTTTTTTATGAACTTTGTTGTTTTAAAATCTGTATAGAGTATAATTACATTGCATTTTCCTTTGAATCAAGTTTGAAATTTTAGTATTGTACTGACACTAAAACTCTCATAGCTGCAAAACCCAAAACCTGCACCATGGGTCAAATCCTCTATCTAAGGTTGTCCTGACCAAGACTTAACAGCAGTAGCTCGCTGCTCCTGATTGGTTTCCCCAGCAGCACGGGTTGAAAGATGGGTCAAATGCAGAGAATGAATTTCCAACACGTCACGAGGGATCATTAAAGTATACCTTACATTAGCTTACAAACCTTGTTTTCCCCATTTGGTCATACCATGTGTGATATGTGGTGGTATCTTGTATGACATGTGCTGTGTGGTATTATCATGTATGATGCTACGTTCTGTGTGGTCCTGCAGGTGGTCGATGAACTGGAGGACAAGATGGCAGAAGGCGGTGTCATTGTGGACTATCACGGCTGTGACCTGTTCCCTGAGCGCTGGTTTCACATTGTGTTTGTCCTGCGAACAGACAACACCAAACTGTACACACGTCTGGAGACCAGGTCAGTACATAGACTGTACTCTCAGACAGTACACAGAATGTCCATACACTGTAAACACATCTGGAGAGAAGGTCATTAGTGCATATTTTGTTGATCTATTCTCATGACCACTAAAGGTCGATGCTTTATTTTGACGTTATTGGTTCCTAAACATGCTTTTAGTTTCCTTGGTATTTAATGTTTCAGAATACAAAATACTGTCTAGATTTGTTAAACACATTTGTTATGCAAATTGACTTTTTTGAGCTTTTAACCATGTTATCATTAATCCAAAGTCATCTTCTCTGAACGCTCAGATATGCTCTTTTCACATTTCACCAGTTTAGTTGCATCACAGGTAACTGTTCTTCTTCTGTTCAGTTTTTAAACTCCTAAACCATCACCTGACTCATTCTGTGGTCAAATTGTGTTCACAATGACCCCATGGCTCTATTAGCATAGCATTCACAGGGGATATGGCCCATTTCTCAATTCCCAGTATGCAGACTCCATACTCATTTATTCTCAGGTACTGGGTTTTTCCACTTTTGGGACAAGTGATGACAACTCAGGAAATAAATCCTTTGTATGTGCTTGCTATAATAAAACTACTGCAAAAAACATATCCATCTATATCCATAATATTGTATAACCCATCACCTTCATCTTTTATGAACATGAATTATGTTTATTCTGGTAAAAAAAAATCCAATATTCTGCCTTCTAGGTGCAGTACTGAATACATGTATGGAAACTGCATTCAAAATATGTACCGGAGGGTATTCCAGTACAGTTTCATTTGGTGATATTCAGAATACTGTAAAGTTACTTTTCTAAAATCAGGAATAAATATTGGAATTCTAAGCATTCAGAATACTGCATTCTGATTGGGGCCGGTCTATTGAAAAGCAACTACTAGCAAGTAACTATATATTGTAAACATATTAATTGTGAGGAAATAGAAGCAATGAACCAAAGTTCTACACATCTGCTAAAAAACGAAGCCTATGCATGTTTATTAGGCTATGTAAGAATTAGGACAATTGTTGCAAATAAAACCAGATCAGTAAGTGCATTGATTTCCATGTGCTGTGTCTACTGGCTTGACTGCTCTGCTGCCGTGTGCACACTGCTCTCCGTGTGCACATGGCTGCTCTTTGTGCACGTGGAGGAGAGGGCAGCAGTGGAGAATCTCAACCAGGCCTGGGTCTACATGTGTGCAGAAGGATGCATTGCAACCCTCATTTCAGGCACCTAAAATTAATTCTCCTCAGATGCATCACTGGTAAAACGGGCAGAGCAAATTCAATTTTGGGGATTTCCAGCAGACTTGTCGAGAAGTGGGATTTGGATTGAGAAACTGCCATGGATGTTTTTTAATTCCTTTTGCTGACAGCAGAGGGTGCTCCAACACCTAAATGCCTCATTGAGGAGGTGAAGTTTTTAAAGTATGTTTTGCAACTGCACACATGCTTTAAATTCTGCCATTTCATTTTTTTCCCCAGCTTTTATTCCCTTGCTTTTTGGTGAGAGTAGCTCGTTTAGCACACAGTGGTATGGAATGAAGCACAGCAACACACAACATCAGGAATATATTTGCTAAGGAAACAATGTTATACCATGGTACAAAGTCCATTCTGCATGTTATGTCCCCTTTTAAAAGTAATACATTACTAGCTGTTACCCTGAGAGGTTTTGTCATCTGTATTAAATATTAGCCTATTATTAGCATATAGAACATCATCTGAAACCCAACAATATAGTGTATTTACTTTTTCTTTTGTGAGCATAGGGGCTACAGTGGCAAGAAGCTGCAGGACAATGTGCAGTGTGAGATCTTCCAGACCATCTTAGAAGAGGCTCTGGAGGCCTACCAGGAGGAAATTGTGCACCAGCTGCCCAGTAACACACCTGAAGACCTGGAGCAGAACATGGAGCAGATAGTGCAGTGGACCGAGCAGTGGATCAAGGACCACAACTAGAACCTCCAAACAGAGACTGAGCTGTCATACTTTTCTGTTTATCATATCGTTAAAATACTGTGTTATCAGAATGTTCAAAATTCCAGAAAGGAGGCTATTGGAGGCAAAATGAAGTAGATATAATACATTTTAAATTATCAGATTAAAATTGTAATGGTAACAGAAACAACAAGTTTTGAATTAGAAGGGTTGAAATGTTAGTTAGTTAGTATAATTGGTGATAAAATATGCAATACATCTGTACATAAAATAATGATCCTGATTACTAAGTACGGATTCTGATTCTTTCTTTAGATAATAGAGTCTGATTTTTAAATCATAGTACTTTCTTTTATATTACCATATGGCCTTATATCTGTGTAATCCCTCAGTTGTCTAGATAGGTTCCATAGTGGTCCATGGGCGTATACTAGTCTATGTGGTCTTAGATTTGTTCTAGTACAGCTCAAGATCATTGTAAAGCTTTAGGTTCATTTCTATCCTGTGAATGTGACTTTTTAGTTATCAGTACCTGTTCAAATGAGTATGAATTTAGTATCGACTAGTATCTGATTTTCGATACTTTTGACGACCCTGTTCCTCACAGTGGGCTCCATTCTGGAATTTAGAATGTTTTTGTTTACAAACTTGTCTCTATAAAATTGTTTGTATGATGACAAGTTGATGTGAGTGAATACATAACTTCCAGTGCAGAGGACTCTTGTGTTGTCTTGTGTCAACAGCACAAATGTACCCTGTGAAAGAAGAGATACAAAGCAACATGGTTGCTGAGCTTGTAGACAAATCCAACAAATGTTTTGCCTTGTATTGTATGTGTGCGTATGGTGTAAGGATTCTCTGTGTCTTTGTATTATAGGATGAAATGGAACTGTGCTTCTTCTTCAAAATATAAACCTGTGGTGGGACTGGGCTACAATAGTTGACTATAAAGACACTTCAGTAATTTAGTTTTTTTTTGCTCACCACATTGATACAGTGACCATTACACACGGGAGGTTACTGCAATGTCCTGGCTGCCTCAAGGAGAGTTCTACCTGTAGGGAGTGAAAAGTCCAGTGCTGGCACAGAGGGGTCTTCTACAAATTGGGGTTAATGTGGAATTTAAATTGAAAATAAGTTAGACTAGACATTTCACTAAAACATAGTTAACATTGCATTCACAATTAATTTACAGCCACATTGTGTAACTTTATTATAACGTTGTTCATTTAATCTTCCACAGTGTGTCATCAAACTTATTTATCTTCATGGAGATTGTTTGTTTTTTGGTGGACGGGTTTAACTTTCTTTGTCCATGGAACCACCTATAGAACACTTTCAGGACATAAAATAATGCGTACATTTGGAAAACACATTTAATACCAGAGCCCTGTGTTCAAGCCATCAGAGTTCCCACTGCTGACAGCATTAGGCATGACCCCAGACAGGTGTAGTGAAAATTGAGAACTAACTAATGGTTTATTTTCTATTGCATAACTATCTGAAATGGAGTGATTTCCGAGTGCTCAGAGGGAGAAGAGTTAGTGCACAGTGTTATGGAAAGCAATGTGAAAGCAGCAAAATTCTCAAACTCTTTTTGATAAGGAGATTTGACTTAGAGGGTATTTTATGATTTTATGATAGCAGTCAAACTGTAAACGAGAGCCAAGGCATGTCTAATTCACACGATATAGTTATGATTTGACAACATAAATAAGATATGACATAGTTATAACACCTTTTACCTGGGTGTTACCTTTTCTCAAAAAATGTGTTTACATACCTAACATGTCCTGGAATTTTGGATGGAATTTTTTGTATTGATGACAAAGATATAATATAAGGATTCTTTCTTAGAACTCAGCTCTATTTCCTGTAATGTTTTCACATTACGGCCTCTAAACTTGAGAAACATTCACCACAGGTACAGTCCCAATGGACTAAGTGTTAATTAGAAAACGTTCATATGCATTTTAATAATTGCACTTAGATAAAATGTCACAAATCAATCATACTCCTTTATGTAGTGAGGGCAAAGCTTTTATTTTCTGTAACGGCTGGGCACCACTTTTATGACTGGAAGAAGAGAAAGTGTGTGGGCTCTTGTGCTGGGAAGTCCAGGGAGTGCCAGGTTTTTGTGCCAACTGAAATTTCCAAACAAGACAGACATTATTCTTTTCATTTATTCATTCAACGAGACAATGGACGCTCATATATCAGATTCTATTTCCCGTCTACAGCCGTTTCAGAAGGAAGGAGGGGTAGAGGGTGCAGTGCTTCTTCACAGAGCAATAACATCCATGCGTTTCATAACATTCTGTCAATCATTCACACACGTCCATATCTCATTATGTCAGTGTAGCTCTAGAGGCAGCAGCTTCATTTTATGTCATCAAAATTCCCTGGGGATGTGATGCTAACTATAGGCACTGCTGTCTGAAGCTCTGTTACTCAAGTTACACTTTAATCTGAGGTTTGTTTTAACACAATCTGACCATAAAGAGCTGATTTGTGCTGTTAAACAAGTCCCTCTCAAATAATGTTACATCACAAGCTAGTTAGCGTTAGTTAAAGGTTTTTCATTTAGTCACTCAGCTTTTAGTTGAAAATCAAACACTGAAACAGGACCATGAATGCTTGTATTGATCACAGGCTGTGTTGTTTGAATCTATCTTGTATTTTCCCAGTGAGTTTTGAAATGCAAAAAAGGTTTATTACCTAGTACTTTTTCTGCATAAATAGTTGTTTTAGCATGATCTCCCTTGCAGGTGTAGACAGTGTGTACTGTCATTATTTCACTTTCTCTTATTTTACTTTAAGTCCCTTTTGCTTTTTGCTATAATGACAAATAATTTTGACTCTTTTCTTTATCCACTGCTCCTGTTGGCCAGGATCTGTCATGCTATGAATGAGTGACAGGTGGAGTCAACCAGTGATCTTTCAGTTGGACCTATTTACTTGTCTGCTCATTTTCTACAGTTTGGCATTAAAGTACCCAAGCAGATGATGTGGAGAGTTTCCAAGGTATTTTGAGCGTAATCACAGCATAATTGCATTTAGAAAAGTATAATGCTTTTCTGCGAAATATTCCAGGCAAAGAATTAACATCTCCTTGGATGCTGAGACGTACCCACAGACTGTATGAATATAAATAGACATAGTTAACCTGCTAGCATCTGCGTTTCAACTTGGAAGTGAGCATGGACATGCTTCTGGCTCATCGACTCTCATCAAGTCCTTCAAATATGCAGTGATTAAACGGCTTCTGAAATAACCTTATCTTGAACCTGACCTTTTAGCCAACTATAGACCCATTATAATACTTTGTCTCAGAATACTTGAAAAAGTTGTAGTTGTCACCACCTACAGGGTAATAATTTATTTGAGGTTTTTCAATCAGGATTCAGAGCTCACCACAGCACAGAAACTGTACTACTCAAAGTCACAAATGACTTGTTACTAGCTGCTGACAATGGACTGGTCTCAGTCCTGGTTCTGTTGCAGCGTAGACACCATCAACCACAATATTATACTACAGCGTTTAGAGTGTGAAATAAGTGTCAGAGGGGCAGCCCTCAGCTAGTTTAAATCCTACTTATCTGATGGGTATCAGTTTGTGAATTTAAACCAGAGCTCCTCACTGTGTTGTAAGGTAGCCTGCGGTGTGCAATAGGGCTCTGTACTTGGGCCAATTCTGTTCACACTTTATATGTGGTATCATCAGAAAACATGACATTAACTTCCACTGCTATGCTGATGATATGCAGCTGTACTTATCAATGAAACCAGATTAGAATGATCAAGTAGACAGTGTGAAGGACATAAAAACCTGGATGACACTTAATTATCTGCTGCTCAACCTCAAAATAACAGACGTCATTGTTCTAGGCCCCAAATGCTTGCGAGACTCTCTATCTGACCAGATAGTAACGCTGGGCAATATCAGCATGGTCTCCACCCCTACTATAAGGAGCCTTGGAGTCTTATTTGACCAAGAGCTCTCATTCACAGCACATATAGTCCAAGCCTGTATAACGGTCTTTTTCCACTTGTATAATATCGTCCAAATCAGAAAAAGTATGAAAACATCTGGGGAGTACAGCTGTTTCAGATGCCTGGCCACTGACTACCCGGTGATGACTGAACACTAGATGCCCCTCCTGTGCCTGATCCTGTTCTGTGGACCCCGATCCTCCCCTTAACTAATTCTTGCTAACTCGCTAACTGTTGGTTAAATGAATGATCCTGTTAAAGCCAAAGAAGCAACTGCTGTTGTGATTTTAGGCTTTACAAAAATTTTTTGAATTTAATTGCTGTCAAGCTTGTTATTTTGGTCTTTGGTCTTAAAATGTTCATATTAACCCGCTCTTTATGATCCTGGTGTTTTTTTATTTCATGAATGAACATTAATTACAGATAAATCAGGTCACCTTCTTTCCCCGAGGTCGCTCCCACTAATGTTAGCAACGGGTTTTTGAAAATTACAGGAATCGGGAATGATTCATGTGAACTGCCGTAGTTTGTCATTTTTCTTTTGTATATATATTGAGTCATATGTTGTAAAACTGCTGCTTTTGATTCTTGTGCGTTATTATTAAATAGGGTAAGGCATTATAAGTAAATTTTACTTCAGCCTAAACCCTTTCAGTCATGATAGAAATGTTATGTACAATCTCATACAAGTTGAATAATGTTTCATTTTGAATATAATGACCGAATAAAATATCAGGTTTAATTGACAGCATTGCTAAGCGCCTACTCCACCCTGGTGCCAAACCAGCATTGTGAATGGGAACAGGCGTTACCCTTAACAGCCTTGTACCCTCAAGAGCCTCGCTCCTAAGTAAGCCTTTGGTTGCTATGATACTCGTGGTCGGGATTCCAAATATGGAATTCGACTCCAAATTAGCCCCCAGCCTTGAGGAGCTTCATTTCTTTGGAGCCGAACACTATGGATGATTTCACACTCCCTTAGTTCACTTCTTTATACAGTCTATGCTCAGGTGAAGTGCTCCTGGCACCATCACCATGTAGGGCTTCTCCGTGTTTCATCAAGCTATGTTGATAAGATACGGCAAGAAAGTAAAAGTGTTCCTGCAGTGTGGATCTCTGGGAAATCACAGACATTGGTCGTGATTGTGTTGACCCCCCCCCCCCCCCCCTTCTCCGCCGTTCAGGCGTGGCTAGACATGTTCCTCATGTTTACTACCTAGCATTGCAAGACCGAGCAGAAACATGACGCAATACAATTCAATTACTCCGTGGGTTTCAGAAGGATACAAAATCTGGACAAGCAAGCACTAGCAATTAAAGTTTCATTCACACATGTTTGAGTAATACTTTATTATTAGTCTGTCTACATCACCAAAGCTCAAAATGCTCTGTTCCACCTTGTGATGTCATGAATTGGTAGTTTAAACGCTACCTTTTAAGTTTTGTTTAGTAGAGATAAGAAATTTCAGGACTGAAATCATCTAAATGATTCTAGTGAATTTTAGGCGTGTTCTATTAAAATGACGACTGGATTCGGTCAATTCAAATCTCAAAAGTTTATTTCCCTGTCCAAAATTCAGAACGCACAATGTTGCGTTTAAAGGAGGACTGTTATAAGAAATGAATAGTTACAGTGTCAGGGTAAGTGCTCGTATAGTGCATTCTTCAAAAGGATACAACATTCAAAGGATATGAATTCAGTATAAACATTATAACATAGAAAATAGAATAAAATGGGCCCTTTAAAGGTGGTGTACCTGATTTTCACTGTTTTAAAAGGTGACAAACACAATTAGTTAATTTTAAAGGGTTTGCAGTGGTCCAAAATTATTCCTCAATTATCTTATGCATTCTGAGCATCCTAATTATCCACCGTGATGAATTTATAAGTTACCACCGATGTTCTCCGAGATTTGGTGCACCCCTATTCTTCATCATCTACAGGCTTCTCCTCAGACACATCACCTGTCACTATGAACCTCACCTTCACTGCTACGCCGGTGATACTCTGAGGCCCCTACAGAACACAGGTCCAGTGCTCAGGGGCCCCTACAGAATCAAGAGCTCTAGGACCCCCACTAAACACTGATGGAAACTGTGCTACACAATTCAAAGTAAACTGATGACACAGACTTGGGGTGGCCTTGGGCCTAGCTCTGCAGAGGCCGGCTTGCAGAGCATTTGGCCCCAGGCCCTGCTTAGCCTTTGTTTGGGTGAGTGCCAACCGCTCCCAGTTTCCAGTCAGTGAGCTGCACTTTCACTTTCTCTTCACCTGCATAAAAGAAGTCAGCATCAGCCCAAAGCTCCAGACACGATTCACCACAGCAACCTCTACCCTTCCATCAGCATACCACCAGCCTGCAGCCCACCGCTGTCAATCAACCTCCTCCATCTACCACCAGCTCCAGCCCCCCTCCAGAGCAGACAGATGGATCCCAAAGTGTGTGTCCTGCTCCTGCTGCTGTTTGCTGCTCTCTGCACAGGTGAGAACCTCCAGGATGGCCTAGAATTACCACTGACAACCAGATGGTTGTTGGTTGAAACCCTACCTGAATGCATTAGCTGCAGAGGTCCATTGGCCTTGTGGTAATGTATTAGGCTAGTGCAATGTTACTGTTATAGTTTAATTCTAAAAAGTCTCTGGTGTGCAGCGGGAGTCCCGCAGGACTGTTGTCTCAGTGTGGCCCAGAAGCGCCTCCCGGCTAAACAAGTCCAGAGCTACAAGGTGCAAGAGGCGGGGAAAGGCTGTGACATAAGCGCCACTGTGTAAGTATCTATCTATCTGTGTGTGTGTGTGTGTGTGCTGTGCAGGAGCCAGTGTGTGTGTGTGTGTGTGTGGGGGGGGGGGGGTGCGTATGTGGGTGTGTGTGTGTGTGTGGGGGGGGGGGGGGGGGGGGGCAGTCAGGGGCCAGTTTAACTGTGAGTGCACGCAGGGACCAGTTTAACTGTGTGTTTGTGTGTGTGTGTGTAGGGTCCAGGTGAAAGGCAGAATGCTATGCCTGCCTCACCCAGAGGGACAACAATGGGTGCAGAAGCTCATGAGGATTGTGGACCAGAGACAGCAGCAGTAGGCGGAGCCGTGAAGTGGAACACTTGTAAATGAACTCTTGTATCTCTGTGTGCAGACTGATTCAAATGCACTTTAACATAACCACTGTCTGTCCATGTTTTAAATAAAGTGTGCATCACTGAAATGCACTTAAATGTAACCACGGTCTGTTCATGTTTTTAAATAAAGTGTGTATTGTAAGAATGTTTGTTTCTGGTGTATATGTCAAAGAGGAGACTGAAAGAGACTGAAACATAAAGTCAGAGGAGTTTAATGAGTTCCACACAGGTAAAGTGAACAATGAAGCAACGGACTGTTAGGCGTGTTCTATCAAGATGACGACTGGATTTGGTCAATTCAAATCTCAAAAGTTTATTTCCCTGACAGTTACAATCTAACACTTGGGGTCATATGATCTATCCCTCAAATGTGCAGCAGGCGGTCTGTCTGCCTTTCCCTGGCCCCAAAGATAAAAATGTAACATGCCACATGAATATGCAAATATTATGTTGAGAAGGTGATCCCTCCTTCAGGCCTCGTTCACCTCTCCGAGACGCACCGGTCTGTTTTCCGGCCTTGAGTCTACTCCGGCAGCCCTATCTCTGTAAAGGAGTTTCTGGAAAACACCAACTGTCTCCCACAATGTTGCCTTTAAAGTAGGACTGTTATAATGAGTGAATAGTTTCAGTGTTAGAATGTAGTGCTTGTTATGCATACCTCAAAAGGATACAACTTTAATGAATAGTTTCAGTGTTAGTATATCTGTCGTAACGGTGGGTGTAGCGGACCAAAGAGTTCAGACTCGGGGAATATTCACAGTGTTTATTGTACAGATGGAGACAAAACACAAAACTGAGGGTTGATCTGATGGTGAGCAGGAAGCCAGGTGCGGGCCAGGATCCAGGAACGTGGAGTGCAGGGAAAAACCAACACAGTACCAGGGCTGAGAAGCAGGGTAGAAGCAGGGTCGGAGCAGGGTCAAAGCAGGGTCGAAGCAGGGCTGTAGGCACACATAGGATCCGGCACCAAACACAGATAATCCAGTACGGAACAGGGTGAAGCAACGCAGGCACGACAGGAACACAGGAATGAAGGGACGACGGCACAGACAGGGTGAGGACACGCAGACGATCTCGCCCGAGTGTCTTCTCCCAGCTCCTCTTATCCACGGCAGGTGTGGTGATTAGCCAGATGGACAGCAGGTGTGCACGGGAGGAGCCGAGAGCTCCGCCCAGCTCCAGGTACAGATAGCTGAGGGAGGGGGAAGAGCACACAGGGAGACAAAACAGGAACAGAAGTACACACATCATGACAATATCAAACCCGTGCTCAAACTTTAGTATAAAAGAGTGCTTGTTAAACAACCTTCAAAAGGATACAACATTCAAAGAATATATGCATTCAGTATAAAAATGGTGGTTACATGACAATATTCAAAGGATATATGAATTATTATGTTTTGATATGATATATGAATTATATAATGCATCTAAAAAGCTTTATTACTTGACATCCCCTTCAGGACTCTCTGGAAAAAATAGGTGGAGAGCCCTGAGATGCGCCTGTTGACAGTTTTTATAGTGTCTCCCAATGCAGGTGTGTGTGTGTGTGTGGGGTGTGTGGGTGGGTGTGTGTGTGTGTGTGTGTGCGTGGGGGTGTGTGCGTGCGTATGCGTATGAGGAGGGTCCTTCTTCTCGTCTGCATGGTGCCCCTGTAAGATCCACATGGGTCTGCACAACATCTTCAGGTCTGCACAATATCTTCATGAGTTCCCACGGATTCCATAGGTGTGCACCCCCTGGTGGGCACGTGGTATTTAGCTTAGTGTACAATAACCACATTCAACACTACAAAGACTCAATTTCCACTGCCAAATCCACCTACTACTCTGGCCTCATTCACTCCAATAAACACAACTCTAGGACCCTTTTCTCACTTCTCTCCAACATAACAAAACCCCCTGACTCTATCCCCAATCACCTGTTTTCCTCTGATTTCTGTAACTCACTACTGTCATTTTTTGTCTCCAAGATCACAACCATCCATCAACACCTGATAAGTGGAGCTGTAGTTTCTGGAGTGGACACCTTCTCTCCCCGCTTTTCACCAACATTTTCAAGCTTTTCTCTTCCCTCTGTTCTAGCTGTCTCTGAGTTCATTCTTAAGTCCAAACCCTCTACCTCCCAACCTGGCCCTATTCCTACAGCTCTTGTTAAATCCTGTCTGTCTTCTCTTGCTCCCTTCATTACTAACATCATTCACTCCTCCCTGATTACTGGTTCGGTTCCTTCATCTCTCAAAACTGTTTCTGTTACCCCTATTCTGAAAAAAACTGGTCTAGATCCTAATAATTTCAATAACCTTTGTCCTATTTCCAACCTGCCCTTCATCTCCAAAATTCTTGAAAAAACTGTCGCTTCTCAACTCCACACCCATCTTGCCACTAACAACATCTATGAACAGTTTCAATCCGGTTTCCGCCCACTCCATAGCACAGAAACGGCACTTCTTAGAATCATCAATGACCTCCTTCTAGCTTCTGACTCCGGTTTACTCTCTATTCTCATCCTCCTTGATTTAACAGCTGCCTTTGACACCCGTCCCTCTCTCACTCCTCACACCTCTGCCATACTTGTTCACAGTCTTGTCACCTCCCGGATTGACTCCTCTATGGTCTCCCCAACAAATCCCTCCAGAAACTGCAGCTTCTCCAAAACTCTGCAGCCCGCATCATCACCAAAACCCCATCTTCCCACCACATCACCCCCATCCTCCAAGAACTACACTGGCTTCCCATAAAACAGAGAATCCACTTCAAAATCCTCCTCACCACCTTCAAAGCTATCCATAACCTGGCCCCACCTTACATCTCTGACCTCCTCCACATCTCCATTCCCTCTCGCTCCTCTTCCTCTCTCCAGCTCTCTGTCCCCTCTGCCCGTCTCATCACCATGTGGGGCAGAGCCTTCAGCTGCTCTGCTCCTGTCGTAACGGTGCGGATAGGACCAAAAGATGCAGACCAGAGCAGTTTTAACAGTGTTTATTTACAGCGGTGAAAATGCAGTCTTTAAACAGGTCACAAGAGCAGGTACAGGAACCGGGGAGCGGGAGACGGGTCAGGCGGGTGCGGTGCAGGTAGAGGCGGGCAGGACAGGACCAGGACGGGGATAGAAGCAGGTGCGGTACCAGGGCGGGCGGAGCAGACGAAGACCAGAGCGGGGAGCGGGTGACAAACCAGAGACCAGGACCGGACAGGAGACGAGACGAGCAGGAGACGAGACGAGCAGGAGACGAGACGAGCAGGAGACGAGACGAGCCGGAGACGAGACGAGCAGGAGACGATACCGGGACTGGAACGTGACGGCAGGAGCTGGGCGAGTGGAGGCAGGAATCTGGAGGGTGCATAAATCCAAATGAGCATTTGCAGGAAAGTACCAAATAACAAAGCTTAGCTAGAAACATTCACGTTTTACACGCGGACGGTCTGGCACCGAGTGTAGACTGCCAAGCCTTCTTGTACTCAGCAGCAGGTGGTGGTGATTAGGCTGATGCACCCCAGGTGTGCACGGGAGGAGTCAGGCACTCCACCCAGCTCCAGACACACAGGTAGGGGAGGGGGAGAGAGCACGGGAGGACAGGGAAAACTGACATCATGACAGTACCCCCCCCCTAAGGTCCACCTCCTGGTGGACCCCCAGGCTTGTCAGGATGAGCGCGGTGGAAGTCTCTCACCATGTCGGGATCCAGAATGCGTGCCCTGGGCACCCAGGATCGCTCCTCCGGACCGTAACCCTCCCAATCGACGAGGTACTGGAGGCCCCTACCACGGCGACGAACGTCAATCAGGCGGCGGACGGTGAACGCCGGGTGGCCGTCAATGACTCGGGCGGGCGGTGGGGGATCGGCCGGAGGGCACAGGTCGCTGGTCCGGACTGGTTTAACCTGGGAGACGTGAAAGGTCGGATGAATCCGGAGAGACGGGGGTAACTGGAGGCGCACCGCCGATGGATTTATGATCCTCATGATCTTAAACGGTCCCAGGAATCGGGGGGACAGCTTACGGGAGTCCGTCTTCAGCGGGATCGTCTTGGCGGAGAGCCAAACCATCTGGCCAGGTTGGTATACGGGCGCCGGGACACGGTGGCGATCGGCCGTCGCCTTAGTGCGCGCTCCCGCCCGAAGAAGGGCCGCCCTGGCCTTCTTCCAGATCCGGCGACAGCGCTGGAGATGGCGCTGAACAGACGGGACGGCGAGGTCCCTCTCCTCCGTGGGGAAGAGAGGGGGTTGGTATCCCAGCGATGCCTCGAAGGGGGACATACCAGTGGCGGAACTCACGAGGGAGTTGTGAGCGTACTCTATCCAGGGCAGGTGAGTACTCCAGGTCGCGGGGTTGGCGGAGGCTGTGCACCGTAGAGCCGACTCCAGGTCTTGGTTGGCCCGCTCCGTCTGCCCATTAGATTGTGGGTGGAACCCGGACGTGAGGCTGACCGTGGCCCCCAAACTGTCGCAGAAAGACCGCCATACCTGAGAGGTGAATTGGGTCCCTCTGTCGGACACGATGTCCACCGGGATGCCGTGGAGTCGGAAGACATGACTGGTCAGCTGGTCGGCAGTTTCTTTGGCTGTGGGGAGCTTAGGCAGGGCAACGAAATGGGCGGCCTTGGAGAAGCGGTCCACAATGGTGAGAACCACCGTGTTCCCCTGGGAAGGGGGAAGGCCCGTCACGAAGTCCAAGGCGATGTGGGACCAAGGGCGACGAGGAACTGGGAGAGGATGCAAGAGACCAGAAGGGGGTGAGTGGGAGGCCTTGGCCCGAGCACATACCTGGCAGGCGGCGACATAAGCCCGGGTGTCTGTGTCCATCGTGGGCCACCAGAAGCGTCTCCTGAGGAGGGAGAGAGAGCGACCGGCACCAGGATGGCAGGCGAAACGGGAGGCATGGACCCACTGGAGCACCTGAGACCGGACAGAATCGGGAACAAACAGTTTATCTGGAGGGCCGTTACCTGGGTCGGGGTCGTTGGTCTGGGCCTCTCGGACGGTGTCCTCGATTTCCCAATGGACCGCGGCCACCACACACGAGGAGGGGATAATTGTTTCTGCGGTGACCGGGCTATCCTCCAGGGCGAACTGGCGGGAGAGGGCATCTGGTTTGACGTTCCGAGATCCGGGGCGGTAGGTGAGGAGAAAGTTGAAGCGGCTGAAGAAGAGGGACCAACGAGCTTGACGGGGATTGAGGCGCCTGGCGGACTGGATGTACTCCAAGTTTTTATGGTCGGTCCAGACGATGAATGGTTGCTCCGCCCCTTCGAGCCAGTGGCGCCACTCCTCCAAGGCCAGCTTTACGGCAAGGAGCTCCCGATCCCCCACGTCATAATTGACCTCGGCCGAGGACAATCGCCGGGAAAAGAAGGCGCAGGGACAGAGGCGGTTGTGGGGGTCGAACCTCTGCGAAAGCACGGCCCCCACTCCCGAGTCGGAGGCGTCGACCTCCACGATGAATTGCCGTGAAGGGTCGGGCTGGTGCAGGATGGGAGCGGAGGTAAATAGTCTCTTAAGCTTCTCGAAGGCTGTCTGCGCCTCAGGGGACCAGGCAAACTGCAAAGCAGGAGAGGTGAGTTTAGTTAAGGGCGAGATAACCCTACTAAAATCCCGGATGAAACGTCTATAAAAATTGGCAAAGCCGATAAATCTCTGGAGCTGTCTCCGGTTGGTAGGAATGGGCCACTCAGTGACAGCCTGGATCTTTTCAGGATCAGCTCTTACTTGGCCCCGCCCCACAATGAAGCCCAAAAAGCTGACCTCCTCTGCGTGAAACTCGCATTTCTCAGCTTTCACGAACAGTTTATTCTCGAGGAGGCGCTGGAGAACCTGGCGAACGTGCTGGTGATGCTCCTGGGGGGACCGCGAGAAAATCAAGATGTCATCCAAGTAAACAAAGATGAATCGGTTAAGGAAATCACGGAGCACATCGTTGATGAGGGCTTGGAATACGGCAGGGGCGTTGGTGAGACCGAAGGGCATAACCAAGTATTCGAAATGTCCCAGGGGTGTCTTGAAGGCCGTCTTCCATTCGTCTCCCTCCCTGATGCGCACCAGGTGGTACGCATTCCGCAAATCCAACTTGGAAAAGATGGTCGCACCGTGGAGGGGCGTAAATGCCGAGTCCAGTAGGGGTAGCGGGTATTTATTCTTTACAGTTATATTGTTCAGACCCCGATAATCAATGCAAGGCCGCAGGGATTTGTCCTTCTTGGCCACAAAGAAGAACCCCGCTCCCACGGGTGAAGTGGACGGGCGGATGATTCCGGCAGCAAGGGACCCACGGATATAGTCCTCCATTGACTCGCGTTCAGGTTTAGACAGGTTATATAGCCTGCTAGATGGTAGTGGGGCACCCGGCAGGAGGTCAATGGCGCAGTCATATGGGCGGTGGGGCGGTAAAGAGAGGGCCTTGCTCTTGCTAAAAACCTCCCCCAGGTCGTGATATTCAGCAGGCACCGAGGACAGATTGGGGGTGTCTGGGGACGGATCGGCGACAGGAACGGACCTCCCGGCCGGAGGGAGGGCGGACCGAAGGCACTTGGCGTGGCAATCGGGACTCCAGCCCGAAACTCCGCCCCTGGCCCAATCGAAAACAGGGTTGTGGGCGCGTAGCCAGGGGTAACCAAGGACCAGAGGAGAAGCGGAGGAGGACAGGACATGAAACTGACGGTTCTCTTGGTGGTTGCCGGACAGAATCACGGTGACAGGTTCTGTGATGTGGGTGATGTGCCCCAGAAAACGTCCATTGAGCCCCTGGGCATTTAAGGGGCGTTCGAGGGGCTCCAGGTAGACCCCGAGCTGCTCCGCGACTTGGGCATCAATAAAGTCCTTCTCAGCCCCGGAGTCGATAAGGGCGGAAACGCATAAAGTCTCTGTGCGAACGCACAGGGTGGCGCTGAGCCGCAGTCTATTAGTAGAGTCCAGGATGTGTTGCTCGCCCACCAGTACTCCCAGCGCTACTGGTGGGCCCCCCCTTTTGGCCGAACTGGGCAAGTGACCACATAATGTCCGCGCTCACCGCAGTAGAGGCAAGCCCCGGCCAGGCGACGCCTCCGTTGACGCTCCTCGGCCGACACAAGGGTCCTGTCGAGTTGCATGGGCTCATCTGGCGGGGGCGGGGCAGCGCGTGGCTCCGGCGGGACCGGTGACCGGCGTCTCTCTCGGCGACGAGCCCGTAGCCGGTTGTCAATACGGTGAGTGAGGGAGATGAGGCTCCGCAGGTCGGGGGGTTCGTCCCGGGAAACCAATTCATCTTTCAAAGTCTCGTTCAGGCCCCGCACAAACACAGCCCGCAGCGCGCTGTCCGTCCAGTCCAGCTCCGCCGCATGTGTCCAGAATTCAATGGAATAATCCGCTACCGTCCTGGAGCCCTGGCTGAGAGTCAATAACCGGGAGGCAGCATTGTCCTGGTAGTGCGGGTGGTCAAACACCAGCTTAAACGTGGACACAAATTCATTAAAATCCAGGCTATCCACAGACGTCTTCATTAGGCGCGCCTCTGCCCACTGGAGAGCTCTGCCCCGGAGTAATCCACATATATACCGGATCTTGGTGGCCCCCGAGCTGAAACGAGAAGGGCATTGCTGGAACATGAACTCGCACTGGAACAGGAATCCGCGACAGAGGTGAGGTTGTCCAGCATACGGCTCCGGATCCGTGCCTCTCGGCTCCGGGAGGCGTGGCGGCGCTCCAGCTGCAGCAGGCGGGGTGACGAGGAGCGCGGCCACCTGGTGGTTAAGCTGTGCCACCTGCTGGGACAATGTCTGATTTAGCTCCAATAGAGTTCGAATGGATTGTTCATGCTGACCCAGCACCGCCTCGGGGTGAGAGTGCGTGAGGCGGCGCGTCTGGTCCGGGTCTGAGCCTGCTTGGTCCATAGTGGCCAGACCGTTCTGTCGTAACGGTGCGGATAGGACCAAAAGATGCAGACCAGAGCAGTTTTAACAGTGTTTATTTACAGCGGTGAAAATGCAGTCTTTAAACAGGTCACAAGAGCAGGTACAGGAACCGGGGAGCGGGAGACGGGTCAGGCGGGTGCGGTGCAGGTAGAGGCGGGCAGGACAGGACCAGGACGGGGATAGAAGCAGGTGCGGTACCAGGGCGGGCGGAGCAGACGAAGACCAGAGCGGGGAGCGGGTGACAAACCAGAGACCAGGACCGGACAGGAGACGAGACGAGCAGGAGACGAGACGAGCAGGAGACGAGACGAGCAGGAGACGAGACGAGCCGGAGACGAGACGAGCAGGAGACGATACCGGGACTGGAACGTGACGGCAGGAGCTGGGCGAGTGGAGGCAGGAATCTGGAGGGTGCATAAATCCAAATGAGCATTTGCAGGAAAGTACCAAATAACAAAGCTTAGCTAGAAACATTCACGTTTTACACGCGGACGGTCTGGCACCGAGTGTAGACTGCCAAGCCTTCTTGTACTCAGCAGCAGGTGGTGGTGATTAGGCTGATGCACCCCAGGTGTGCACGGGAGGAGTCAGGCACTCCACCCAGCTCCAGACACACAGGTAGGGGAGGGGGAGAGAGCACGGGAGGACAGGGAAAACTGACATCATGACAGCTCCCCAGCTCTGGAACTCTCTCCCTCCTGACCTCTGCAACATTGACTCTCTTCCACTTTTCAAATCCAGACTCAAAACCCACCTGTTCACACAGTCCTACACCATATAATCACTCTCACCATCATCCAGTTTTGTATCTCTGTTTTATCTGTAAATATGTGTTTTTAACTTTGTCTTGTACAGTGTCCTTGAGTGTCCTGAAAGGCGCTTTCAAATAAAATGTATTATTATTATTATTATTATTATTATTATTAGTGTTGGTAAATCAAGATAACACTTTGATGTAGTGGTGCACTTCTACAAAATACCTTACAGTACATTGTACCTGTGGAGTGGAGTCTTGTGGTCTGTTTGACTGTAATATTGTAATACTGAATAACCACATTTTACTTTGTGTCGTTATTGTTGATAAATGACTATGTGACCACAAGAGCACTGAAGTCAAAGGGGCAAGTGCTTGAGCACCACTGGGCCCTATCTGTGCACATCTCTAGAGGTTGGTAGTACTCAGTTACATTTACTTTTTAAGAAACTGTATTTTTCAGAGTACTTTTCTAGCAGCATATCTTTACTCCTACTTGAGAAATATTTTACTGAAATAAAAATACAGTAAAATTTTGGTTACTCTTCCCATTGTGAGTAAATCTACAAGTGACAAAAATGTTGACAATATGAAATTATTTGAACATTTGTGTTTCTTGCACCGCTCTTTGATATATGATTTAGTTAGTCTCATTTTTGTGTCAATCATATTACAAATACCAAACTTACTTAATTGCATTATTTTAATGTTTTGTTCTTCAAATTACATTCACTTCTGTTTCTGTTTCTGTTTCTATATTAGTGTTTCTATATTGGATTAACTAAAGAGACTAAGAGGCCAGTTTTCTGAACACAAATATGCTATCTGGACACAAGACCCAATTTACCCAAAACCTCATGTCATGAGAAAGTCATGTCATGTCAAGGTCATCCCCAAAACTATTAGGGGTAGAAAAGGGGAAATCATTTTGATGTTGCAAGTAATGAACTTCCCATGTCTGAATGAGGACATTGACTTTTCTGTTTTCCTCAAAATAAGCAACAAACCTACTTATTGTTGAGTCTTGAGAACTCCTGTACTGTGTATGTACCAATATGAATTTGATGAGCTGCTTTGTATTAATGTATTTGCACTGATTTCTCTAAATGAATATATCTTTTAGTCTTAGTGGTTACCCACCTCTATTAGTGTACACACTGATCACATACTTGATACAACTATGAGTAGTTTCTACATACCACCTCTCTCTTTTTTTGTCTTTTCCCATCATTTTATTGTGATTTATTGTATTGTGTGTTTTTTGTGATGGGGTGGTCACTTGGCCTCACATGGCCACCTCATATGACCATGTTCCTACATTTAAGGCCACCTGTTGGTATTTTAAATCTTCATGTTTTCTCCGAAGAAAACCACTTATGTGACTGAAACGTGTCGGCATGTCTGCTTTGCCCACATAAAGGGCTTTTACGGTAAGTTAGAGTGCTTGAGTACTTGCTTGAGTAGTATTAATTGAGTAATGCTTTGAAGAAACATAACTCTTACTTGACTACAATTTCTGGCTACACTACCCACTTTGGTTTGTTTGGAAAAGCAGTAGTATACAGTACTCATATGTTTTTCAGCTTCGAATGAAACTGAAACTATGTGCCTGGTTCAGTTTCACAATCACACAATTAGCATTAAGGTCAGGCTTGATATTCACTATATTTAAGAAACAAAACAAAAAGTCAATGGACTAGTTACTGCAACTGGTTTACTGACTGACCTTTTTCTGTATAGCTTGAAAATGATCTTGAGCTGTATCAGTACAACTTTTATCTTATAACTAAGGTAAAACTAGCTTAACTAAAATAAGGTAAGGTGCGGAGGTAAGGTGCTGAGTTCAGATGTCCAAGGTCCTAGTACAGGACCTGAGACATAAAACAGCATGGGTCAAGCTGGGGCAAGTTAGGTGAAGGACCCCTAGCCTTAAGGGGTACTTACACTAGAGGGAAAGCTCCCCAATCTGCTACGTTATGTTTCTAGGGTCAGGGACAGTCCATGGGTGCACCTCTCCCATGCCATCCTCTGAGGCGGGGTGCCCCGTCCCTGCACTTGCACCTGCCCAGACACAGCCACGGCAGCAATCACTGAGTATCAGATCTATTTGTTAGTATGTGAAATCGAATTTGAAATTTTAGCATCGCAACAATACTAAGTTGTACTCAAGTAAAAGTACAGTTACTTGGCCAATAATGTATTCAATTACAAGTACTTCTGCCAAAACTGTACTTGCATGTATCGTCATATTCTCTGGGCTCTAACCAATCAGAGCAGGAGATGCAGTGCTGTTGTGTGTTTTGTTGTATATAAAGGAGCAGAGACAGACATAGATTGCACAGTCTGGACTTTAGTACTCAGTAACTTATACGATTTCTAATGTAACTAATTACAAACACATGATTGAATTGCAGACTCAATTACCAATACATGTACAGGTTTAAAAATCTGTTTAGACCCACACTACCAGTCAAAAGATTTCTACCTTTTGTATACAATTGGAAGACATAAATTTGATGAAGTAAGATATATGGACTTATGTAGTCAAGAAAAACGTTGAATAACTACCGGTACTATTTTTAATATATACATTTTATATTCAAATCCTCAGAGTAAGCCACCCTTTGCTTTGTTGACAGTGCTGCAAACCCTTGGCCTTCTCTCAATGAGCTTTTTGATGAAGTCTCTTGAAATGTTTTTTACTGTGCCTTGTCTGGGTCCAGAAATGCTAAAAGTGCAAGGTGGTGAGCAAAGCTAAGGGTAAAAGCTTTTTTTTCTTTTTTTTTTTTAATCTTAAACAAGTTTGAGGTTATTTTGAGTTTATTTATTTTTGATACATTCCATATGTGTCTGTTCCTAGTTTTGTTGCCTTCAGTGAGAATCTACACTGTAAATAGTGTGTGTCCAAACTTTTGGGCATGTAAATAGTTAATAAAATCATTGTCATAAGCCTGTTCCCAAGGCGAGCAAGTTGTTCCAGCTCTTCCTGTAGCATATTAGGGGAAGTCCAGACACTGCTCTGTGAAAGAGAAACCACAAAGGAGCCTTCTCATAAAACAGGAGCTCTTCTTATAAATCGTGGATGCTTTGGACAGGAGAAGCTGATACCCTGCTCTCAAACTCTCTCAGAGCACTACTATCACACATTTTTGGCCTTGTGTCAGGGCTGAGGTGTGGGGCTCTAGGGCATTACAGCAGTTATTTATCAGAGTGTGGGGAATATCAGTCTGCAAAGATCAGGTCCCTGTGACATAAATCCTTTATTAAGTCAACAACATGGTTTGAAGTTCAGATGTGGGTTAAAATAGGCTAAGATTATGGTTTAGTTTAAAGTTAGGGCTTAGGTTAAGGTTGGGATTTAGGTTAAAATTGTGTCTTAAATTAAGATTAGGGCTTAGTTTAAAATTTGTGCTTAGGTTAAGATTAGGGTTTAGTATAAATTTAGGCCTTAGGTTAAGATTAGGGTTTAGATTAAAATTTGTGTTTAGGTTAAGATTAGGGTTTAGTTTAACGTTAGGGGTTTGGTTATGTCTTAGATTAAGGCTGGGGTTTAGTTTAAGATTAGGCCTTAGGTTAAGATTAGGTTTTAGTTTAAAGTTAGGATTTAGGTTAGGTTATGGCTTAAATTAAGGTTAGGGCTTATTTTAAATTTAGGGCTTAGGTTAAATAAGTAGTTGTAAGGTAAGTAGTGACTATGGTTAAGGTCCATATGACGGACTAGACTCATTTAATTCTTTTTAAGACAAATCATTTTGCCTATTTTTGTTCTAATTTTGTCATTTTGGTTTATAATATTACTTCTTGGTTGGGCACGAGCAGAAGATATGACATGTAGAGGTAGTTCCATAACTGTTATCTGTCAGCAAATGTGGCCCAAAACATGTCTAATTTGCACAATAGTTATGAAAACACAATAAACATGACAACATAGGTAGAGGTATTACATTTTAGAACTCAGAATTTGCAAAACAGGAAAACATGTCATATGCACTTTAAGGTTATTAAAGTATTCATCCATCTATCCATCCATTTTCTCCCGCTTATCCGGTGCCAGGTCGTGGGGGCAACAGTCTAAGCAGGGATTCCCAGATGTCCTTGACCCCACATACGTCCTCCAGCTTGAAAAAAAACCCCAAACATTTAAATAAAATGATCACTTTACAAGAAATGAATGGATGTAAAATGTCCCTCCTCTCCACTGTAAGAAGCACAGAATCCTAGTGTGTGTGTGTGTATGTGTGTGTGTGGGCAGGAACAGCTACACAAAAGTAAAGGAAAGTGAAAGTGTGCACCCAGAGAGTATAAGAAGCAGCAGCTGACTGTGAGAGAGGTCACTATATCTCTGCTCTCTTCCACACAACATGTCTGCTCCAGTCCTCTGCATCCCCCGTGTCCCCTGCGCTGTCCTCGTCTGTGTCCTCATAGCCTGCTGCTGCTCAGGTGAGTTTGTATAGAAACTGCCTTCACTCTAGTGTCCTCTCTCTGTTGTCCTTTTCTGTTGTCCTCTCTCACCTCCTCTCCCTCTGAGCTCAGGTGAGTATAAATGGAAACTGTCCTCTTCCTTGTGTCATCTCATGTGTCTTCTCTTTAATGTCCTCTCTGGTGTCCTCTCTTATGTCCTGTTCCTTGTCCACTGCCTCTGGTCTCCTCTTTCTGGTCTTCTCATGGTGTCCTCTCTCTGGTGTCCTGTCTCTATCCTCTCCCTTGTCTCCTGTATTATGTGTCCCCTCTTATGTGTCCTCTCTCTAATGGTCTCCCTCATGTCCACTCTCTGGTCTCTTCGCACTTGTTTCCTCCCTGGTGCCCTCTCCTATGTTCTGTTCCTTGTCCTCTATCTCTGGTCTCTTTTCTCTGTTCTTCTCATGATGTCCTTTCTCACCTGTCCTCTCCCTGGTGTCCTCTCTTACATGTCTCCCCTCTCACTTGTCTTCCCTTCTGTCTCCTGACTCACATGTTCTCTCTTATGTCCCCTCTCACATATCCCCTCTCAAATGTCCTCCCCCTTGTCTCCTGTCTCACCTGTCCTCTCTAACATGTCCCCCATCTCCCCTGTCCTCCCTCCTGTCTCCGGTCTCACCTGTTCTCTCTTGTGTCCCCTCTCACATATCCCCTATCAGACGTTCTCCCCCCTTCTCACCTGTCCTCTCTCACATATCTCCGTTCTCACCTGTCCTTCCCCCACTTTCCTGTCTCAGTGGCTGTGGGACAGATTGCAATGGACTGCTGCCTAGAGGTGAAGAACAAGGTGGTTCCTAAGGAAGTTGTGGTGCACTACTTCGAGCAAGTTGGGGGACAGGGCTGTGACATCGATGCCACCATGTGAGTACCACTCTCTATCCAACACTGTTATGGTTTAGGACTGATGGTCTGAATCCTGCCCCCTGACCTGTGACCTCTGACCCAAGCCTGGTGACCCGACAAGGCCGGAATCTGTGCATCACTCCCACTCAGCCAAAACTCAACCAGATAAAAAAACATGTGGACAAGCTGA
Organism: Periophthalmus magnuspinnatus; assembly: GCF_009829125.3. NCBI lineage: Eukaryota > Metazoa > Chordata > Actinopteri > Gobiiformes > Gobiidae > Periophthalmus > Periophthalmus magnuspinnatus. The sequence continues at coordinate 22,376,563 of NC_047134.1, forward strand.
AGAATCACTGCAAGAAGACCGGCTATAAGGTACAGTCACTTTTGTACATCATCATTTACTACCTCCTGTATTAAGGAAAATATTTTTTAGCTCTCTACCATGTTATAAGATTGTTCCCTTATTAAAAACATGCCTAAAGAGGTTTTAGATATCATCCATGCATGTTTGAGTAATTTAGTGATCTCTCCTGGGACTTATTCCTTAAAGTTAGCTGTAAGATTCTGTGCAATGCTCAGCCTACAAGCCTATGTCACATGACAATTCTCAATAAATATACAAAATACATCGTATGGACAAAACACCTGACAATTATTCTGTTTACTTAATAAAAGAATAAATTACTACCTAAAATTTAAAAAAAATCAATCAATATTTATTCACACTAGTTTGGTAGAACACGGGCAGTAGATAAAGTACAAATACAAAAACCCCAGGTTTTAAAGAATTAAGGGAGAAAAGTTAGTTTCTGTCAGTTTCTGAGTAGAATTCTACTCTCACAAACATGCACATTCTTTACTGTCGGTTACCATGGCAACCATCTCTCTAGTCTCATATTAAAGCTCATCAGTGCAGGCTACATACTGTCCCTTTAAAATGATTTGTCACCAGAATGTTCAGAAGTTCAGAATGGAGGCAAAATGAAACAAGCCATAACACATGTTAAGTGACATTTTAATGCTAACGGTTTTAAATCTTTAACATTTGAAATGTCCAGGGTTTTGCTTTGGATTGCAAACGATGAAACAAATATTATTATCCAGCCTCAAAATTGTATTTGAGCTTCACAAAAAGTAGAATTTGTGGTAAAAAGTGTAATATATCTGTAGATGAAGTGAAAACTGATTGCGTGGTCTAAATGTCTGTACATACAGTAAAATCATAAACTACTAAGAAATAAAATGCAGTTGTACAATGCGTTATGGTGTTTGACCTCCTTTGACCTCCAGCTGCCTCCATTTCAAAATGTGTAACATTCTGGGAAGAAATCATTTTAAAAGATCTTGCAGGTTACTCCAAATATGATTATAATATATAGTGTGTAATTGCCAGAAGAGCAGTGTTTTTTGACAATATGGTACACCTGCTGTACCTGTGTGTTCCAGGGGGGGCGCTGTAACGGAGTCAAGCGTCAGTGAAGAGTCATCCTCCAGTCAGTCTGCAGCTCTGAGTACAGAATACTCCCATATCAGACCAGCATAACATACAAACATACAAGAAGAAGTACTCACTATGCAGACAAATTAAAAAATAAATCCAATGAATTGTGTTTCTGTGACAGTATGAATGTGAGACAAAGAAAGAGAATGTGATCAAATATGAAACTCCATACCAGGACTAAACCTGGACTCAAACCAAGACTAAACCAGAACTAAAACCATTCTAAACCAGGAATAAACCCAAACCCAAAACATGCACCTTACACAAAATAATAAGGTACTGTTACATATGCATAGATCTTTTAAAGGAACTGAATGTAAGCTCTGTGTCCCCAGATATGAGGTAAACATGTTATAATCATTTACTTTTACTGATAACAATTGTAATGCTGATTTTATTCTTAATTCCAAAAAACATTGGGCATGATGGCCAAGTTGTTTATGTTATAATCTGGTATTTTGGCTCTCAAGACAAAGGATCAATAAAAAAAATCTCTAAGTACCTTACACCTTAAACTAAACTAAAAAACTCAGCTAACTCAGGCTAAAGGGAATGACGTTGTTATTTTTCAACATGTACTATTTTATTGAAGTAAATGGAATAAAAGTGGTAGTAGTAGTTTATGACATGATTCCACACAAACTGTGATATGTGGACCCTTGTGGCTTCCATGACTAAGCTTCCTGGAACTGACTATGCATGTTTTGTTTTTTTTTTGTATTTTTTGTATTTTTTGTATTTTTTTTTTTTTTTTTTTTTTTGTGATTTTGGTTTACATTATGAATAAATTATTATATATTATATTTTTAAAAATCACATGACCCTGTGCAGCTTTGTACCTTATATAGTCTATATCACACTGTATGTACTGTGTAAATCTGAAATAATAAAACATCTCAAATCCATGAAATTGTATAGAGCTACTTTTTATGAAAATTGTTTTCAGAATAGCTTTCCGATACTATACTTTTCCTACTACATAAGTAATATATTGTACAGTGTAACAGTACTCTTACTTGGGTTTTGGTTACTCTTCTCACTGTGAGTAAGTCTACAAGTGACTTTATGTTTACAACATGGAATGATTTCAACATTTTTGTTTCTTGCACCGCTTCTTCAGATACAATTTAGCTTTTCTCATGTTTGTGTCCATCTTTGAAAATACCACATTTTGTGCATTATTTAATGTTTTGTCAATTATAAATTTTTTATCATAAATCAAATGTTATGTCCAGCCTCTTACAGTTACTATTACTTGAAAAGTACTTTCCCAAATATGATTTCTGTACTTCAACAGTCATATTATTTAAAATTAACATTATTTTGAATTGCATAAAATTTTTGTCTGCTGTGCCCATCTCTGATTAAACCAGGACTGTAGCCAGATCTGAAGCAACATCAAAACAGAATTAATCCAGGACCAAGCTGGTTTGTAGACTCCTGCTGTCTCCAGGACAGGCTCTAAAGGCCTGTGAGACTCTATCCGACCGGGTAGTCACACTGGACAATGTCAGTGTAGCCTCCACCTCTACTGTTAGGAACCTTGGAGTCTTATTTGATCAAGAGCTCTGTGAAGCGCATTCACAGCACATATAAACCAAGCCTGTAAAACAGCCCTTTTCCACCTGTGTAAAATCATCAAAATCAGAAAAAAAATTTGTCTAAAAGTGACGCTGAAAAATTTATCCACGCATTTGTTACATCAAGGCTAGATTACTGTAATTCCCTACTAGCCCCGTGCCCTAAAAACTCTATAAAAAGCTTTCAACTAGTTCAAAATGCAGCAGCTAGGCTCTTAACAGGAACTAAGAGAAGAGAACACATCATCCCAGTGCTGGAGGCCCTTCACTGGCTTCCTGTCGAGTTTAGAATTAAATTTAAAGTTCTCCTCCTGACATATAAGATAAAATATGCCTTAGTTCCGCAGTGGAGAAATTCTATAAAGCCATAAAGAGCATAGCCCCATCATATTTGCAAGATGCTATAATACCATATCATCCAAACAAAGCACTCCACTCTCAGCATGCTGGACTACTGGTTCTAAAGTGTCTAAACACAGTAGGAGGGAGAACTTTCACGTACCAAGTTCCTGCCAATGTTAAAGACAGTCTCTACATTTAAGACCAGACTTAAAAAGTTCCTCTTTGAATTGGCTTATGTCCAGGCCAGTTAGAAGCAGAAATAAAACCTGCAGTTTTAGTTAAGCTGCCTTAAGAGTAGCTAAAGCTGGGGGAAGTATGGTAACCTGAGCACTATCCTCTGTTTTATCCTACTTTCAACATTCACCATTCAGTTCACCTGGAGTCCGTTCATTGCTATTCACATGTTCCCTGTCCCACACCTCTGGGGAGTGCAGCTGCTCCAGATGCTTGGCCGCTAACCTCCCAGTGACCGTTGGACACTAGATGCCCCTCCTGTGCCCTGATCCTGTTCCGTGGACCCGGATCCTCCCTTCCCTCAACTGGCTGGATAACCCAATGCCTAGCTAGTATGACCCCTACCCTACTGTAGATAAGCCTCCTTCTGTCCTTTGGGTGAGCTCTGGCCCCACTCTATCTCTAAACTATCTATACTCTATCTATAAATGGATGCACATTAGTCCTGGACACATCTGCAGCCTGCGCGTCCAAGGGAGTGGATTTCTCCTTCAATGTGGTTCTCCTCGAGGTTTCTCTTTTTTTTTTTTAGTTTTTCCTTGCCAAGAAGGACAGTCTATGGACAGATGTTCTGAGAAAGTTATCCATTTGCTTGTTTTCTGTTGAATAATTTGGTTGTCTGTTTCTGTTTCATTGTTAATTTTCTAACTTTCTGTTGGTTAAATCAGTTATCATGTTCAGTCCCAAGAGGCAACTGCTGTTGTGAGGCTGCACAAGCGCTGATTCATCATTGGCTGCAGGTGCTGGGGTTTAGGTAATGACCCTTCAGATCAGAAAGAGTCCTTTTAGGTTTAAACCGACTGGATCAGCATTGAAAGGGGCAACCCAAAGGACAGACTCATGTGAGGCTCATTCTACTTTGTGATTGGATAATCGTCTTGAGAACAAAAACACCAACTTATAGCATAAATAAATAGGACATGTCCAAAGGTTTTGTAACTAAATAAGCATTACAACTGTTACGGGTTGTCTGTGTAATCTCTCAGACATCCAAGTATGATTCGTAATAAAAGAAAAATTCAATTCTGTCAACGTTTTTGAAAACGTTTTGCTACTCATCCAAGCCGCAACTACTACAATTCAGTTCGGTATAGATTACTTTATGCAGAGGATACACTCAAGGTCCACACCATACTGACTCGTACCAGCCCTATAGAATCAAGGCCCATGTGTGTGCTTCTTAGTATATAGTATACTGGAGTGAACAAACTCGAGCAGGAGATGTATGGACTCTGGGCTCTGTGACTGACACATACTGTCAGAAAAGCAGAGGGTTTTATTAAACAACTAACCCAGAACTAAATCCAGGAGCAAACAAGTCTAACCCAACACTAAACCAGTTCTAACCCAGGACTTAACCAGGTCTAAACCAGATCTAATTTAGGACTAAATAAGGACTAAAACCAAGACTAAGCCAGGTCTAATCCAAGACTAAATCAGGGCTAACCTAGAACTAAGACAGGTCTAACCCAAGATTAAGCCAGGTCTAACCCAGTACTAAACCAGGTCTAATCCAAGATGAAATCAGGGCCAACCTAGAAATAAACCGGGTCTAACCCAAGACTAAACCAGGTCTAACCCAGGACTAACCTAAGTCTAAACAGGTCTAACATCCTGGACACTGTGAGTACTGTGTGGAATCTGCGACTGACACACAGGACACTATGAGAAGAGCAGAAGCTTTTTATTACACTGCAGTGGTGATAGACACATGAGCAATACAACAACACAGAAAGACCAGGAGTCCAACCTGGAACCTTCTTGCTGTGAAGCGAGAATGCGAGCCACCCAGCCACTGCACTGCTATTATTGTTCCTATAGATTGTAACTTTATTCATACTTTAGACAACTGTTTGAATTATCTCAAGTTGACTGACTGTACATCTGCCAAGTTAGAAAGCAGAAATAGTACATTCTATATTACACACATAACATGTCTGTACAAAATGTGCAACAGTCAGAATACATGGTACAAAGTGGTCCAAAGCACTACAAATAGGAGTGGGCCATACGGATTTATGTGCAATAGTTATTGAAAGGGCCTGTAACAGATTTTTAAGTTCTTCTTGTTCACATAAACGCTTACATAAGGCATTGTAAATAAATGTTTTGTCTTGTTACTATTGTGTTACTAAAATTTCAAACCAAATTCGATACTAAGGAATAGACTTGATACTCAATACAGATTCCGATACCACAATGATAATTAAAAAGCACTCTTTATTTAGACAACAGAATGTAATTTTCAACATTAAATAATAGGACTTTCTTTTATATTACAATGTGGCCTTATATCTGTGTAAACCTTCAGTCATTCAGGTAGGTTCCATAGTGGTCCGTAGTAGTCTATGTGGTGTTATACTTGTTCTGATACAGCTCAAGTTCATTTGTAGGGTATTCAGGAAAGGTTCATTTCTGTCGTGTGAATGTGATTGTTTTAGTATCGATACTTGCTCAAATGAGTATGTAGTTTTCATTAGTTTTAGTATCAATTAGTGTTTGATTTTTGTTACTATTACCAACCCTATTAATTTTACATTTTTATTTTCTCAGATAATAACTTATCAGAGTTTATTGACTGGGTCACCTTTTCTCATCCAATCAGGCACATTGTTTTTAAGAATCAGTGGGTGGGGCTTAAAGTTCAAACAATAACACATTCTTAAGTAATGGTTTGAAATCAGGTACAAGCTTTGTTATACGTGGCAGTGCTTTCTGTTTAAAGTTACACTATGTCACTTTTCTGAATAGAGATCTGCCACCATCTTGTCTCCATAGAGATTTAACTGCTTTGACTGAAATGGTACACAGTATGGCATTCAACTTATCCATCTTGTCCATATTTTATTATTTATGTATTTTTTTTAATTTGTGCTCAAAAATAGCTTGAAACACATGCAGTATACCTCTCCACAGATCTCACCTCTACCTTTGCTTGTCTCCATGGATATCAATAAATTTAAAGTCATACTGTGTAACAGTTTAGTTAAAGAAATAATATCTCCATGGATACACGTAGGTGGACAGACTACCAGTAAAGCCACACAGTGGACCTTAGATGAAGCTCTATGTTCAAACACATGCCTTTGACTTTTTCTCACCCACTCAAGAGACTGACCAATAGGGGTGTTGGTCAGCATCTGAATGACAAGTGAAATAACCAATCACAGAGAAGAAACAGGAAATAGCTTTAGAAACCTGGAAAATCTGTTGTGTTTTATGCCATATGGCCCACACCTCCTTAAAGTGCATACAACAGGTTAGACTGCTCATTTTGCTGAAATATAGTTAACATCATTAGATTTAAGATTTTACAAAAAAAAAAAAACTTGCCAATTTTTCTAGTTTAAATAGTTATGATTACACTAATACAAAAAAAAAATGACACCACCTTTATTTTGTTAAATGAAGGTTCAAACTGTGCCTTCTTTGTGCATGAATTGTCTCTACATTTTGGATGGAGTTTCCCGTGTTGATGACTTAGGCAGAGGGATTGTGTTTTAGAACCCAGTGCTACTTCCTGTATTTTTTTCCCTGTATTCTTGTGTTCAAAATGTTTTATTCTAAACTTTATTTTTTTTGTTTTTTACAAACTGTCACTTAACTGATGTAAAACTATGACAAATATTTATCACAGGCACTATCCCACCAAACCAAGTCATAATTAGACAAACATGAAAACCTGTCATATGCACTTTAATATGCCCTCTCACACTTCTGCTACTATAAAACACACTCTAGTTTACACAGTCCTCCACCGTCTTCACTTTAAAACCCATTTCATAACATACATAACCTTTAACCTTCAAAAATATCCACTGTATATAATTATCTTTCAGATTTGTACAATAACTGCATATACACAAGTGTCTCCACAGCACCCCCAGTGGGCTGTGTTACCACTGCAGACATGAGCAGGTGACGCTAGTACTGTACAAGTGTCCCTTTGAGTTATATTTGTTTACCATGACTAAACACATACTTACATACTTGTAGTAACTGTATTTTGCTTATATCCATGTTATAATGTTGTTTCCTTGTGTTTTGAGAGTCCTTCAATATTCAAGCTGACTCCATCTCAAAATCAAACCAACTTTAAACCAAATTCACTCAGTAGAATACCACTCAAATGGAGACGGGATACATTATAGAGCAGTTGAAAGCACGAGTTGGCTGCTTCTTTTAAAGGTGCAATACAGAACTTTTATGGTAGAGGGTCTGCCACTAGCTCCTTGCTTTTCCTGGTTTTCCTGTTCCACAGTATGGCATTAAATTTAGCCAACTGTATGGAGACAAGCAGGTGGTGCCCCTCCAGGCTGAGTTACAGATCAGCTCAATGGAGGAGCAACCCCATAACTGTAAGAATGCATGTTTTTCAAGGAGAACAAATATAATACCTGGCTGTGGTGAAATAAATGCTAGATCATCTGAATATATAAATAAACAGTAGAAACTTCCAAATAGGCAGTGAGCATTTCATTCTAGGTTTCAATTGAGAAAATGGTGGCGTCTCTTTATGTAACTGCTGCTGTCAGACTCGTCATTCTCGTCTTAAAAAGTTTATTATTAAACCCGCTCTACATGATCCTGTTTTTTTTTTTATTTCATTATTTTGTGCATAAATCACGATAAGAACATTAATAACTCTAATACCACAATGATAATAAAGTCACTCTTTAGACAAAAGCATGTGATTTTCAACATTAAATCATAGTGCTTTTTTGTGGGGCTTATAACTGTATTGTTTTATACTACATTCTAAAGCTATTCAGGAAAGGTTCATTTCTGTCCTGTGAACGTAACTTTTTTAGTATCGATACCAGCTCAAACGAGAATGTAGTTTTGATACTAGTTTTAATATTGATTAGTATCTGATTTTCAATACTTTTGACAACTCTGTGCTAGATAGATACATTTAAAGCCACATTGTAGGACATTCCAGGCAAAGCAATAACTCTCCACCTGAAAAGTTACATAGTGCACCTTTAAAAGGGGACGGTGTTTCTGAGGAGGGGAGGGGCCGAGCGCACATGCACAGTTTAGACTCTTCTGGAGGAGTAAGCATGCTTTCCTTTAGTCCCTCTGCACATTTAGGGCACCTCTGATGTCCTCCTTAGACCTCATGTCTGCTCTGGTCCTGGCTGTGCTCTGTCCACCTGAGCTCCCCTGTCTCGCACTGGTCCTGGCTGTCCAATGTCCAACCCCCTGCCTCGCTCTGGTCTTGACTGTCCTCCATGCCACTCAGGCTCACGTACACAATGGGCACTAGGCCGCGAGATGTTCCCCGCGAGCAGAGCAGCGTGTCGGGGTCACTCTGCCGCAGCACCCTCAGGACATCCCCACGGTGGAAGCTCAGATGCCCAGGCTCTGTGGGCTCGTGGTGGCACAGGGCTCGCACCACCCTGCGGCACACAAGCACATCAGCAGCATTTTAAAGGCAATGGTAGATACATGTTAAAAGCAAAGGTACACACATGTACTCTCCAGATACTAAAGGCAAAAACTTTACAACTTAAAAGATTTTGGTCTGTTTGCTCTCGTAAATAATAGCTTTCATCTTAAAATGACATTTTTCCTAGCATTTCACTTAAACAAAACCTATTGAGCTTCTCTGATATATAATTATTATCAATGATACCTGTGGATCATTATGTTATAATGTGCACAATTTAAATTTCAATAACAATTTAAAACGGCGTAATAAAAGAAACAAGTCTGTTGTCCACGTTAACTGCATTGTTCAATGTGAGCTGACATCACTGAGCCGTGCAGCTGTCAATAGCCAGTAACAGTTCTTTTTTCATCAGCAATGAGGCTTCTTCAAAATAAACAAGTAAAAATTACACAAACATGTATGAATCACTCCAAACCAACTTCGAAAGGGTAGGGGGAAACAACTATAACACAGTTAAGATTTATGAAACTGGATTAGACCTATTCTGCAAAATTGACTTTTTAGAGCTTTTATCCTAATTATTTTAAATTTAGTATTGAAGTTTGCAAAAAAAAAAACAAGCCAAAATTTGTATTTTCTTTCAGTATTCTCTAGTTTACTCAAATATTATATAAAATATTTTTCAAAATTACCTCTGCACATTTTGTTTATGTCAACAAAATGCAAAATGTAAAATTAATCAAAAAATTACATGGCTTTATGTGTCCCAGATATGTGTAATTTTGACAATATATGCATAAAATTCCTTATTACATTTTAAATTATGAAAAACTGAAGTAAACATTTCAGATTGATACCTCTTAAATTAAGTTTTTTTGCTTCTTCTACTCACCAGCAGCATCTTTAATGGCCCTGGACCTGTATGTATTTAAGCAAAATGTGTCTTGTGTCAGAAAGTGCTCTTTTTGCATGCTGGTTGTTGTTAGCACTATTGTGATGCCAAAACTCCAAAAGTTGTGAAAAGCACTTATAAACTCATTGGTGAATAACTGATGCCAAAAATGCATAAGGTAAGTGAAGAATAACTTGCAACCACTGGAAATCATTAAAAACAACTAGTTTGTTTTTTCATGTTTTTAAGACAGTAAAAATCAGGGAGAGTGCCTTTAACGTCACTGACACTGCCAGTAGTAGTGTCTGGGGTCTGTTTGCCCAAGGAAACTTACGGGAGTGAGGCAGGAGCAGCACTGGTGGTGGCAACGTAGCGGGGGGTGGTCTGTGATTCAAAGGGGGCAAGATGTTGTTCTGAGGGGGCGGGGCCTGGGGCTATGTGGGTGGGACCTGCTGCCATGGGGGTTGTGGACTGAGGCCTCTTCTCACTCCCTGCAGTGATGCTCTGTGCCACACGGGAGAAGACGGAGCTGTCCAAGTGCAGCCAGCCTGAGGGAGCCCTATACATAAGAACACATCTTAGAACACATGTTTTTACACATAGTAGTAGTGCACATGTTTATTTTTATTATACATGTAATTACACATATTTGTAGACCTTCTAGAACACATGTTATTACTCGTTACTACACATGATAGTAGACCTGTTAGTAGAACTGTTAGCACACATGTTAGCACACATGTTAGCACACATGTTAGCACACATGTTAGCACACATGTTAGCACACATGTTAGCACACATGTTAGCACACATGTGGAGTGGACAGGAGTGCAGTCGGAGCCTCATTATCCCTCCATAAGGTTTAATCACTCTGCAGTGTCTGACTATGGCTCAGTTTGGGGCAGGTCTAGATGGCTGTGCTGAACTCCCATGAGGCTCTTACCTGCTCTTTGGGGCTTTCTTTCTTGACTCTCGACCCTCCTGCGAGGAGCTGCCTGTGGCTCCAAAGAGATGCCCCCAGCGCAGCCCCTGGTTCTCCACAGACGAGTCTTTGTCATGGTTCAGGGCAATCTCTGGGGGACTGCCCATCCAGGACAGCCTTCCTTTAGGGACCACAGAACTGCCTTCAGAGCTGCAGCGGATGGGCCCTGACTCCGCCCCTTCCACCACTCCTTCTCTGGTAGGCGGGGCCTGTCTCTCAGAGGACCGCCTTCTCCTCTCTGCTTTGGTGAACTTGGAGCCCTGTGTGGACTGATCGATGTAAACCTGGGAGGACTGCATAAGCTGGTACCACCAGCCCTCCTTGGCCTTTTGGCAGGTACTTCCTCTTCCAGCAGTGACCGAGGCTTCACCTGCAGGGTCTGCCCCGTCTTCACCCCTAGCCTGGCCACGCTCAGAGGGGGAGGAGCTCTGGCCCCTCATAAGCTGGAAGGTGGAACGCTCTGATTGGTGGAGGCTGAGAGTGTTGCCACAGAGCAGCTCTTTTCGGCGCAGGTGCTCCCGACCCTTCTGCAAGAGGCAGGGCTCAAACAGGACATCCAGGTCAAAGGGCAGCAGAGCCAGAGGCTGCAGTAGCAACAAGAGCTCCTCAAACAAGGCCCGACACGGCCCCTGGGACAGAGCCAGAAAGCCCCAAGGTTGGTAGTACGCTGCAATCATATCTAGGATTCGAAACACAAAACAGTACAATCCAGTTTAATGACGCCTCAGAACAGACCGTAAAAAAGGCACAGAACACACAGCAACAGGCTCAGCTCAGCCCCATCAGGCTCAGCTCAGCCCCATCAGGCTCAGCTCAGCCCCATCAGGCTCAGCTCAGCCCCATCAGGCTCAGCTCAGCCCCATCAGGCTCAGCTCAGCCCCATCAGGCTCAGCTCAGCCCCATCAGGCTCAGCTCAGCCCCATCAGGCTCAGCTCAGCCCCATCAGGCTCAGGCCAGCCCCATCAAGCCCAGCCCAGCCCCCACCAGGATCCAGAACTCTGTTGTGGAGGATTAAAGAGGAATACCTTCATGGTTGTGCAGCACACTGAACCACAACTCCAGCGACTTGAGGCTGTAACACAAACAGACAGGGGAGCACTGTTATGGAGCACTGCCTGAGGAGCATACACACTCATACACACAGAGAATGGAACGTACTTGAGCAGGCCCATGATGAAGGCGTTGAGTCTCATAGAGGGAGACGTGAGCTCTGAATACTGGCTGATCTTACAGAAGAGGCTGTGGAGTAGGCGGGTGGACGGGCCTGCAGCACACACATAAACTATGATAGAGTTCTCAATATTATACAAAGCTCACCAACCCCAACAGACATTAGGCTCTAGGTTGTCAAAAGTATCAAAAATCATTTTAACCGATACCTAAAACAGAAACTAGTTAAATCAAATTATTTGAGCAGGTATCGATACTAAAAAACAGGACAGAAATGAACCTTTCCTGAATAGCTTTAGAATGATCTTGAGCTGTATCAGAACAAGTATAAGACCAAATAGACTAGTATAGACCCATGGACCACTATATGGATATAAGGCCACATGGTAATATAAAAGAAAGTACTATGATTTAATGTTGAAAATTCCATTCTATTGTCTAAATAAAGAGTGCTTTCACTATCATTGTAGTAACAGAATTGGTATTGAGTATCGACTCAATCCCTTAGTATTGAAATCAAGAAATTTTAGTATTGTGACAACACTATTAGCCTCTAGTTTTAAATAAAGGAGGAGAGTTACAAAAATACTAGAATCCAGGTGAGCTACAGTATCAGTGCAGAGCACACGTGGGCCTTACCCGGCTGTGTGGAGGCCTCTACCAGGCTCCAGGGCCCACAACGCCTCTGCCCGATGATCAGGTCCCTCACATAGGGCTTGAGTCCATCTGTCAACAGGCTGTGGAGGGCCGGGCACAGGTACTTGAGGATCAGGTGGCCCACATTTGGACTCACCCAGCTGTTGCCCAGTTTGCTCTGCAGGAGACAGTGAGGGTTGAACCGTCTATACCCAGATCTGATCATGTAATTTAAGCACAGTATTCGAGTCACAGTAAGACCTAAATGATATTTGCAGACAGGGAGACAGTATTATAGAGATGACAACTGTGTTTTGTTTTTTCTTGCAAAGTGTTAAGACAGTTTCTTCATGTTGGCAGTAATGTACTGCAAAAGATTAGTAAATAGGGTTAGACTTTTGATGCTGACTTATCATTCATCACAATATTGTATTTACAGTTACAGAGGATTTTCTATGACTCCAACTAATTCAAGTTTCACATGCGACACACAATATGTCCATGGAGACAAGTAGATGGATACACCTACCAAAAACATTATATAGTGCACCTTTGCCACACAAGACGCTCTTCTCTCTGCTCTCTAGTTTGTCAACAAGATGTAATGAACACATACATTAAATAATGAATGAATGAAAAGGCTGACCTTGACGTCTGGGTCCCGTGTGGTGCCAAAGTGTGCCACAATGAGGTCTATAGCCGTGTTCACCGCCTTCACCAAACCTGACCAAGACCAGAGCAGCAGCGCTCAGTACATCAGCAGTTATAAAGTCAGTATAGCCATATTTGCTCAAATGTAATCCCTACGAGAAGGGTGACCAGATTTTGCAAAATTAAAAACTGTGGCACACTCGTGTTGGAAAAGTTGATGTAAATAAAACTGTGGCAAGAGCGCGAAACGTTGTCTATTCTCGACTCACTTATGGGTCAATATATAATGAGGGACTTTTGTTGAGGCAACAGAATGCATTTTGTTTTTGCATTATGGTCATTTTCAAGCACAGTTTTATGTATTGGGCTCAAAACTGGGACTGTCCCGGTTAAATAGGGTCATCTGGTCACCCTAGCTTAGGGTCGGGCAGTGGGTAGGTAGCTGCGGGTGGATGTCACTGACAACATGTTAAACACTTCACAAATGAGGAGAAAACTTCACCAGATGACACTTTTGCTTTTCCAAAGGTACTTTTTTTTTGTGTCAGTGCTAATGCAACAGCACAGACTGAAATAACCTAAACTTACCAATAACTGGCTCTCCTTTACAATAAATAAAATGTTGTTATGTTAGATTTAAAGTTTTTATAGAAGTTAAAATTAGCATTTCAACTGACAAGAACCATGCCCATTTGTTTGAATGTGTAATTACAGAGATATTGAACATAAATGCCTTCTGAGGGGAGTGTTGTACAGGCAGAGGGAGCATGCAAGATGGAGGACAAACCTTTCTTCTGCAACAGGTCCACAGCCAGGTGAGGCTGGGGGCTGGAGTGAGACGATGTGTCTGGAGACAAGCAAAACTCTTCAGGGGGCTTCTCTGTCAGACCCAGGTAGTCTGAGCCATAGTCTGACACACAAACACGCAAACATACAGATACACAGGTCAGCACTATTGGCAGAGGAAAGTCAGGCCTTACCTACAACCCAACTTAGCCCCACTCCTCAACTGCACTGACCTTCCCTTGCAGCCACTTTTACAGACACTGATACCGAGTACTGAGAATAAGTAAACAAAAGTTGTATTAGTGCCTCCATAATGTCAAATGTAGATATTAAAGAACATATATTATGTATTCTTCTGGCATTAATTCCATTTTAAACATGTTTTTAGTCACTTTGGGAAGTATTTCACATTTTCTCACTTAAATATGTGCATATGGAATATAAACTTAAAGAAGACCTATTGCACTTGTGTCTGTTTTATAGTTATAATCTATTACACCTCTGGATCAATATGTTATAATATGCACATTTTAAATTGCAATATTCATCTAAAATGAATAAATAAAAGAAATAAGGCTGCTGACTTCCACGTTAGGAAACTGGTGCCCAATGCGAGCTGACGTAGCCATAAACGTCATCACAACAAAAAGCTGTGTAGCCAACTAGCAGATTTTTTTTTACTTTGTACCAAAATGACAACACAATGCTGCCAAATCTTATGCTGCTGCCAATTTTAATTTCCTATTGATTATGAAATTGAAATTGAAGAAAGAAGTAAGAACAGAGCAGTGGGTGTATGCTGGTGGATTATTCAAACAAGAGTGAATGAAGCAAACTACAGCTCCAGGTATGTTTTTGGTGAGCGGACAAAAAAGCTAAAAAAAAAGAAGTCTATTTTGCATATTTTGTTCTTTAAAAGAGTGTGTGTCTCACTGAATATATACGGAAATGTATTGAAAACTAGTCCAAATAACATTTGTCAGCTTTGGTCAAAGGTACAAGAAGGGGCAGCACCATTACGCCTGTCCTGAGTGTGTGCTGGAGGGAAGTCAAAGACATTGTGTCGCACTGGTCTCTGAGCTGGGCCCCCAGGGGCCAGAGGGTTCCTCCGTCGGTACTCTCTCCATCTGAGTGCCTGAGGAGAGAGGTGGTGTGCTGGGGTTGGGTTAGAGGACAGGTGGAGTGACAGAATGGATGATGAAGGAAAAGATGACAAACATAAGAAATTAGAGGAGAAGAAGGCACATCCTTCATTAATCTATCTATAATAAAATCCTCTTATCACAATAAGGGTCTCCGTAATAATCTGTAATATGCAGAGTTTTCTATTTTGTAAGGGTCACATGAAATACAGTTTTGGATTATTAGTTTCAATAGCCATGAATTGACAGCACACATGTGGTCCAGAGAAAAAAAAGATAAAAGAAACACATCTTATGTGGATAGTTCCTTTCAATGCGCAGCACACTGTGACAGTGTCAGCAACTGTCCTGAGACCATCACAGTTGTGGACACACTGTTCTGATCTGAACTGCCTCCTCTGAATACAGTGTGTTTTCATCTGAAACAGGTTCTAATCCAACTAGTCCCATCTTTCAGCAGAAAGAGCTTAGACTCTTCATAAAGACACAAGCAGGAGACAGACATAAGCGCAGAGGACATTGATCACAAACACCTACCATGACAGCGCGCTGGCGTGCCTCTGAGCCCGGAGGACTCTCCGTGTCCCAGGGAGCTGAGTGTATCTGCAGGCTGGAGGGTGGACAGTGTGGGGAGCACTTGTCCCTGGAGAGTAGACAGTGCAGGAAGCATGGCTCCTCTCTTGGCTGCCAGTGAGGATGGAGGAGGGGTTGAGGGGCCTTGCTTCACCAGGACAGGGCTCTGTTGGTGGGCCCCGTCCAAAGACACAGAGTTGGAGGAGTGCTGAGTGCCTGGTAACTGCACAGGAGAGTAACTGCCGAGTGGGGAGGGCCGCACCGATCCACCAGGGGGAGCCTGCTGCCGGAGGGGAGCGTACGCTGCAGCTGACACAAACATGTCCTCCTCTCGCTCCCCTCCAGAGTCTGTGCCAGAGCCTGAGCTGGAGTGGGCCCCCGACATGTGGCCCAGTGGCACAGGCAGCAAAGGCACCAGGGGCCGCGGAGCTTTGGATGAGAACTGGTGCTGGAAGGTGAAGGGCTGGATGGGCAGAGTTGTGGGCCGCTGCTCCTTACTGTAGCGAACCACTGATGACGGGCCCTCTGCATCTAGACACAGCATTTGTACTGTTATGTTCAGTTAGACTTAGTCTGTAAACACTACAGGGGTAAGTTTAGTCAGGTTTGAGCTGCCAAAACCATTTCTATCTAAATGATTTAATCATATGCAATGCTTCATGGACCTTCTCCCAACAACTCTGGTCTAGGCCTCTTTGATGGAAGGTCAATAACTTTGGATCTTGCCCCCACTACCTCCCCACACAGTGTCAGTACCTCTAGTCAGTGCCTTCAGACTCTACACACAGTCATTACCTGCCCAGACTCTGGGCCCTAGCTCTGCCCAAAGTCAGTAACGCCACACACTGTCACTATCTCCACACATTGTAAGTAATTCCACACACTGTCAGTAATTCCACACACTGTTAGTAGTTCCACATACTGTCAGTAGCTCCACACACCGCCAGTAGCTCCACACACCGCCAGTAGCTCCACACACTGTCAGTAGTTCCACAGTGCCACAGGGAAATGTAGAGCAGATAAATGTGTGTTTACCTCAGCCCAGTGTGTGATGGACAGGAGCAGCTGTCTGCAGCACTGTGCACCAAGCTACAGAGTGGAGCGGGCAGGATTTGCATTGCCAGTTTCAATTTTGAAATCCAGCTGGTTTAAATTTAAAAGGCCCCTCTCTGATCTGAATCCTCATTACCTAAACCCCAGCACCTGCAGCCAAACATTAATAGTGCTAGTGCAGCCTCTGCAGTTCAGTGAGTGAATTATGGAGGGTCTGAGCTTTCACATGAGGCATGGTCCATATAAGATTTAGAAAAACTTGTATGTGTCCTATCAGCAGATTAAGGCACTGGCAATGCAGGTTCAGATGTGATTGTGGTACCTTTAAAAAAAAAAAAACACTAAGAGAGCAGCCT
This sequence comes from Periophthalmus magnuspinnatus, assembly GCF_009829125.3. Lineage (NCBI taxonomy): Eukaryota > Metazoa > Chordata > Actinopteri > Gobiiformes > Gobiidae > Periophthalmus > Periophthalmus magnuspinnatus. Next base: position 22,393,513 of record NC_047134.1, read on the forward strand.
ACATACAGTACTTGTAACAAGTGCTGCATGTTTACTATAACCAAACTACCATGACAGCTCTGACATAAACTTTCTACAATATCCTAAATGGAAGGTGAAAGCCAACACAAAATAAATTATTACATAATTCAATACTAATCACAGTTAGATATTGTTGAAGTGGCAAATATATTTTTGATATAATATAATAGATAATAATAGATGATGTCCCCTATAATAGATGATGTCCCCTTCTACAGAGTACAGACTAGTGGTCATAATACATTAGTCATAGTTTTAGTCACTGATGATGGACTTACTTTTTATTTGTGTTCTGGCAGCCAAACTATTACACTGACAAAAACTAAACGAAATACTCGTTATTCATTAAACATTGGTACACATGGCAAAGTGAGGTCAAGAAGAGATTTCAGAATCAACAATGACCAGCAGAGGGTGGCGTACCTTGAGCCTTGTGTTGCGCACGCGGCCCGTCATAGGTTCGACTTTCGGCAGTGCTAGGGCCCAGGTCCGTAGTGTGCTCCTCAATGGGGGAGTAGTCAGTAGAGGAGTGTGATGAGGCAGTGGCAGGGCAGGGCTCGGCCAGACATTTGGCAGAGGGAGAGTGAAGCGCAGCACCTGCGCGGCGTTTGCTGCGGGCGATCTCTGCGAATGACGTGACTCTAGGGGGTGGTGTCAGTGCTGGAGCCCCGCTGTCACTCAGCCTCACGGGGCAGCTCAGCATCCTCTCCACAGCAGCCAACGGTGGGCCCTGGCACACGTCTAGGTTGCGGTCATAGCTGCGGGAGCGCGGGCGCCCCTCTCCTGCACGCCGAGGGGCTGTATTCACATAGACCTGTCCCTCCACACCAGCACTGCCCTGCTCCTCCTCCTCAGCTTTTTCCTGCTCGAAAGACACAAAACTCAGTATTTGAATCTTTTCTAACAGCCAAGAGAATGTTTCTGATCTGTTCTGAACTGAGTCTACAGTGTTTACATGTGCTTAATATGGCAGCTCTGAACCAAACCATAAAGTGAGAGGATTTATGCCCTAAAATGCTCAGAGCTAAATGACCCAGACCCACACCATTAGACATGCATCAGCAGTCATACACTAACCTGAGCATCCTCCTGCTCTTCTTCCACCTCCTCTTCCTCCAGGCCCAGAGGCTGCTGTCTGAAGAGGTAGTAGTGGCTGGGCTGGGTGGGTTGGCTGGGTGTGGGGCTACCGCGGCTCTGTTCGTCGGAGCTGTTGTTGCTGGAGGGGGCGGGGCTGGGTGAGGAGTGGGACAGGTCACATGTCACCAGTTTGTAATAGTTCTGAGTGGCCACCACCAGCCGGGCCTGGCTCTGTACACAGGGGGCCTGGCTCTGCACACAGGGAGCCCGCTCCGAGTGGCCCGAGGGGGGGCACGAGTTACAGTTAGCATCCAGGTCAAAGGCCTGGTGCTCAGCGGAGCAGGAGGATGAGGTGGACAGAAGGGGCTCTCGCAGCAAAGGGAAAAGCTGTGGTAGTCTGGGCTCTGTGGGGGAGCAGTGGAGGTCCAGGTAAAATGCCCCACTGTCCCCTGGATGGTTGGAGAGCCTGTTCTGGTTACTGTCCCCGCACCATTGTGGCTGCTCCGGGACAGCGTTGTTCAGTTTGCTGTAGATGGCGCTGAAGTTGACCAGGACTCCATCCGAGCTATTGCAGGAAGAGTCACTGCCATAGGTCTGGCTCTCACAGTGTCGCCCACAGCTATGAGACAGGGCACAGTAGGAGCGCTCCGAATCCCGACCTGAGTCCTGCCCGGACATCATGTGGTCCTCATCCTCCTCGTCGTCGGCCCAGTCTTGCTCCCCACAGTCCATGGATACGTTTGAGCCGCTACTAAGAGGGCGCTGTGGATTCAGGGGGGAGAGTGGGGGACCCCCAGACCTGTGCAGGTGAAAGGGCTCTGAAGAGAAGCTGTGGAAGTCTGTGGTGTCTCCATGGAGGTCAAAAGAACAGTCCTCCTGGTACCCGCTCAGCCCATCTCCCTCGTCCTCCTCACCATCAGCCCTGCAGAGGAAGGGGTTGTGGCGCAGCGTGGGCCGTTGCCGGCTCTTCACTCTGGGCAGAGTGTGAGCTGTGATTTGATCCTCTGAGTTACTGGAGGTGAAGGAGGAGGAGTCACTGGCCATGCTGTCTCCTCTGGTGCTCTTGCGCTCAGCTTTGTGATGGGAGGCCCAGGTTCCACTGGAGGTCTGAAACAGGCTGCTGTAAAGCAGGGCTTCTCCATGGAGAAGATCTCTCTCAGGGAGTGAGGTGGTGCGGCTCAGGCCCAGGTTCTCAGGAGGAATAAAAGGAGTGTCCCTCAGAAGGGACCCTGCACAGCCCCCCTTGTGACCCCCTGACACCTGGCAGTGCATCAGAGGGATGTGGTGGACTATGAGGGTCTCGCCAGACAGCTTTGGGGGGCTATCCATGGTCCAGGGGCTGGAATAGACTGGTGTGGATAGCTTCACACAGATGAGACCCCCGAGATACAGATGGGGTCTTGGAAGTGCACCACATGGTCCAAACAGTCCATCTGTGGACACAAGGAATTATTTGTGTAGAACAACAATAAGTACTCTTTTACTGTTCTGTGAATGATTCCACAAGCACAGTGTCAGACAGACTCAGCACTAACGCTGTACATTTGACCACAGCCTCTAAAACGCTCAAAGACGATAACTACACACAGCACAGTGCTTTTATGATTGTAATTGATCTAATAGTGTAAAAACTGCATCTTTATCTGGGATCTCTAGATTTTGTGAAAAATCTATTAAAAACATACCCTATTTTTGCTATTTAAATGTTTTCATGTAGACCTTACACACTATAATAAAAGATTAACTATGGACAATACATTCACATTTACGGATACAGGCTTATTGGTTAGTCTGCCAGCATCCAGAGCTCCAGACTATAGGCCTATGCATCCTGTGACTGGGGCAGCGCAGACTCGGCAGAGCTAAGACTCTTTGAAATGACTTAATGATTAGTAATAGTTATGATGACGATGAAGAGCAAAATACGGTGACGATTGGTGTAGTGAGGCGGAAGAAAATAAACAAGGAATAAACAGTGCGCATCTAGACCTTTACTAAAATTATGTCCACCCCATTAAACTCATCACTATAGAATACAGGCAGACAATGCTGTATCACTTCTGTGCTGCAGCCGATCCTCACCGAATGTGGATGTTTACGATACTCTCGTTCATATCCTCAGCGGAATTAAAGAGCTTTTATTTAGAGCAGCGTCGGAAGTCAAGATGCTGTAGTGTTCTCCAGCTTACTACCTCTGTGCCACAACAGTTAGAACATAACACAAATAACACCAAATAACCAAACGGCCTGTTCATCGGACGCGACACCAAATGTTCACACGTGTGTCCCACAGACTGATCCCACAAACGCAACATTAGCGGGCGTTTTCTCGGGTGGTGACGGTGATGTAACGGTATCATCGTTGACGCCCGTGCCAAAGACGCTTTGTGCGTATAGGGAGTAAACAGCCAACATGTCGAGACAAATGACCGTGACCAGCCCTGGCCCCGTCCACGGAGCTGCTGGAGCTCGTGTAGTGCTGTGAGGACACCAGGACACGGGCCTGTGCTGCGCTGCGTCTGCGGTTGATGCGTTTTTCCAGCATCTTCTGTCGCACACACGGTTCTCGACACCAACATGAGCCTAATCATCCAGTTAGCAATAACAGCACATGTGCAGCTCGCTCATACGCACCTTTTCACGGGGGCGCGATAGTCTCTCCGGTTTACACAAGAACAATACGTGTTTATCCACACAGCGCACACAGTGTGCGAGCATGTCCGCCATCGAGGCTGTCTGCTGGGCTCCGGGGCTCCGCGGGGAGGGAGGGGCTGGAACGGAGGGGCTGGAGCGTCATCCTGAGGTCACTGTTGGCCCCACACTGGACCAGGGCCCCGCACTGGACCAACTCAACTCCTAAGTGTCAGGATATGCAGTAAAGATGTTGACCACCAGGCTGTGAATAGCACTGGCGGAAGGTAACGAAGTGCAAATAGTAACGTACTGTACTTGAGTTGATTTTTTAGGTATCTGTACTTTACTTAAGTACATTTTACAGTGGATATTACTTTTTCTTCATAAAATTTGAGAGCAGGTATCTGTACTTTCTATTCCACTACATTTTTTAACAGAACAAAAGTAAAAAGTACTTTTCATGTGATTTGATGTTTTTTTGTGTTTGTTTGTTTGTTTGTTTGTTTTTGTTTTCCCGTGTTCGTGGTAACATTCTGACGAAAGTTTTCGGAGTTCAAGCTTCAGCTTTGCGCAAACAAAAATAAATACACAAAATGTATTTGAAAAAGTAAGAAATTGATTCGTATTGTTACTATTCACCAAAATATGCATAATTTTATTTAATAGCACTACATGAGTGAAATACTTTTACTTTTTACCCTAAAAGTAATATTTTAAACGAGTACTTAAATATTTGTATTTATTTAAGTAGATATTTTCGTGATACTTTTACTTGATCAACTTTTTCCCTCTGTATCTGTACTTTTACTTGAGTAACAAAGCTGAGCACTTCATCCACCACTGGTGAATAGTCACTTTTAGTCATCTCAATAAAAGGGCTGTGCAATCAGCCTAATAAACATTGAGAGGTCTACAACCAACCCTCTGATAGTAAAGCATGAGGTTTGAGCAGCGCCGCAAAGGCACTTCAGTATCTGGGTAAATAGGGGTGTATTACCTATGTCAGACAGTAGATGTCAGCATAATCTCAGTAATAGTTTGAATATGTTGTTTTTTTCCCACGGTATCATTGAAGTGTAATAAGATCTTATCTCGTTCTTATTATAGATCCATGAACATTAGGTGTGTTTGAGTAAAAAGGCGGTGATATATCGTGAAGGGTGAAGGCGATAACAAGCAACTGCAGCTGCCTTCACCAGGCACATGCACTACACAGCCTAATGACATTAGAAACGCAGTGTTATCAGCACCTGCACTTACGGCGGACTGACAGCTGATTGGACTCGATATGTTTTAGATGAAACGTGACGCCCTGTAGTTCAGAAGCATTCCTCCCTCCTCTTTCTTCATCTCACGTCTATCTACTGTTATATCATAAGAGATGCTTAAAATCAGGCAGAAAAAGGGCCCGGGTATTGTACAACACAGATGATTATAGGCCTATATGATCTTTATGAGCTAGAAAAAACTTTGACCACAGACCGAGCCTAAGTGTGTAAAATTTACAGTGAGCTCTGGTGTGTTTGCTCTAGTGATGTGTGTGTCAGTACGTGGTGTGTGGGTAAACAGGAGCATTCACTAAAGTTTAGTCAGTGTGAAGCTGACAATAATATGTCAATATAAGTAGAAAAAATATATAGAAAAGTGCGAAGAAAAGACGTCAGATTTCAAATTATGCGATAATAGCGAGCACGGTAAACATTATTTTGTTTTTATATTTATTTTTAAGTTATTATATGTATCAGAGTTAAGAAAATTTTGCTGTATATGTCTTTTGGTTTTCGCGGTGTTGAAGATGTGGAAAGTGCGAACGAGAATAAATGTCGGCACACATGCACTTCAGTATGGAGCGAGAAGTCCTTTTAGTATGAAGAAAACCTGGGTAGCTACACAGTGCAACACTTAAAATGAACACGAGATCTGTCCTGTCACCGAGATCTGAGGCCGTCGGGCAGATCACGGGCTCGTGGAGTGTCCCACCTGATTTAAGCCCCAGCCCTGACCTGTGCACCTCCTCTCACCGACAAACACAACAAATGAAACCAACATGATATGATTCAACTTTTGCGTTGAATAAATGCACTCATTTCGAAAAGTACTGTGAAAAAGTAGGATATTTCCATTTTATGTAAGCCTATCTATCTATCTGTCTACATATATACATACATAAAGATAGTGATGGCCAACACACTTTTTCACCCACTTATTGACCATGAAGACAATGAACTTTGTACCAGTTTTTGTTTCATGTTGATGCAGACAACTATGAGCAATCTGATAGTTAAACAGCAAGTTCTACTACGGGATATAATTCTGAGCCTTACAGATCTTTTAACTAGGGGGAATCAAGAAAGTTGTGATGTCATGCGAACTCAAATTATCCATGGGGATAATAATGACAAAAATTAGATGGTTGGGCCGTGATTAGCAGTCTAAAACAACATATTATATCTTGTATGTAAATGTGAAAAGTCCTATATATGCTCATAGCAGGAAGCTGAGACCCATGATTGAAAAATAGATATTTCTGTGGGGCTATCTGGAAAAAGGTTAGTTCTTGTGGAGGGTTCCTCTGTTGTTTGACAAGCGACTAAATGGCACGGGCTGATCTCAGGTATTATAAAACAACACCTTTTTTTTTAAATTAAGCAAAGATAAATGTGTTGCCTTGTCTTTCCCCGTTTAACTAGTGTTAAAAAGTTGTCAGTAAAAGATGAGCTCCACAGTCTAGTTGGATGAGTGTCCGTGAACGCAGCAGCACAGAGCGGATTTCAGCGGAGTTTGTCCATCTGCAGTGACCGCCCACAAACGTCCCCGTCCCGGCTTTTCTCGGTTTCTCTCGGCACGGCACCAGCCTGGCTCGGCTCGGGATGAGTGGCTCGGCGTGGGGCCGGGGTCCTCGCGGGACTCGCGGGGCTCTGACAGGACTAGACTCGGAGTAGACTCGGAGTTGACTCGGTGCAGGGATCTGTTGCTCTGCGCGCCATGGCCCTGCTGTGCGTGAGAGGTGAGCTGTCCCGCGTGCACTACACAGGAGGGATTCTAGTAGTAAAAACATCTGCTCAAATCTGAAACGTACATGATGCTTTTATAATAAGGAATGTGCCTATATATTAATAATATTGTGCATAGTTTGAATTAGTCTGCTGAACTGATTGATGTACAGCTAGTTTTTACCACTGACTTTTCAATTGTAGTTGTACTGGTAGGTTTTGTCGTCATTATCTTACTATGTTCACACTAGGCCTGATCACAAACTTTTAATACAGTTATATAGGCTTATCTAAGTCTATATAGTAATTACAGGTGACATGCCTTGTTCCCACATCTCTACATACTATGTTTCCACAGGCCTGCTTTCTCAGGTTCAAAAGTAATTGTTGAAAGAAAATCGTTAACCACCACCCTCACCCTGGATCTAACCTTATCTAATTGTGATTGTGTTTAGGTTTACCATGTATGCTTAAAAAGTAGGATTCTGCTGAGAGTGCACATTGTAAACAACACTAGCACTTGAGAGAAGACTGAAACATAAACTGATGAATTAATTAATCCCATTTCAGAACATGTTTGCAGAGGTCTAAACTGCAGTTACAACACATTTTTTTCTCTAGAAACAATGGATTTTGATTCGGTTGCGATTAATTGTGCAGCCCAAGTGTACAGGCCAGTGCTTTATTTGTCGTCCATAATAAGAGCCACATAGGGAGCAGCCTTCTCTTGGACTACACTGACCTCAAACCCAGATCTGAACAGCTGGTGGAGTTGATGTGGTGGGACGTTTAATGACCTTTAACCCCATTTGGTCTAGGTTTTTTGGTTTACACAGTAAAAATTTAAAAAACTTAATCTCAGCCATTTTCACCACATTTATACAAAATAAACTCAAGATTCAGTTCACTGTTCACATTTTCAAATAGCCTACACCCAGGAGCATTAAAGGTGCAGTACATTTTTCTGGTAGAGGGTCTCCCACTGGCTCCCACTCTATAGAGATGTTATTGCTTTGTCTTGACTGTCAAACCTTATACCCATTTTTTTAAAATAGTGACAAGGATGTGATGCCACCAAGCAAAGTTACAAGTCAGATCTGTGGAGAGGTGACCCTGCTTACAATAACAATCCATTTTAGTCAGATTAGTAAAAAATAAAGCAGTAAACAATCATGTAGAGACAAGTAAGTGGTATCAAAAATTGGAGTTCAGTGAGCTCTAATTTTGAGTGAAGACCCTGAGAAAAAATATTGAGAGACGGTTCAGTAATGTCACCTCAAAAATCTATTTACAATGCACCAATTGGAGTCCAGTCCAGAAAAATGTCATCGTAAACAAATGAAACTTAGTATCAAAAATAGGTAAAGTCAGGACATGTAAAAAATGATATTATGGCCCCGCCCTAAACCCTACAGGTTGTCTGCCATATTGGATCAAACCCAGGATTGACAAAATCACTCATCATAATCTTTTTATGTCTCTTCCATCAGTTTTCATCAAAAACACTTCAAACTTGGCCAAAAGACACAAAACCCATGTGCAATAAAAGGTTATCAATTAACTTAAATAAAATGTTGGGGTCATCATGGTGAATTTTCAACAAAATGTAATTTTTTGAACAAATAAAAAAATTCTGTACTTCATAAACATTGTCGGATTTGAATGGACCCAATGAAGCGCTTGTGTGCTTTTCTGAGCTGGACATAATGACATGCAAATTAGAGCTATATATTTTTAAGATGGCTCTATAGCACCCCCTTCAAATTTCATTTAAAAAAAAATATAAAGCCAATGTATTTGTCATGGACTTGTGAAAGAATTTAATGATGCTCTTCATAATGATGAACATCATTATGACAAAGTCCAAGTTCTGTTTTATCGTTAGGCATAAAAAATGGAAGGAAAAAAAAGATTATTATTATTCCTTTCCACCAAGTAAATTGAGAAAGAAAAGATGCTCAAAAGCTCTTGAAAATCGGCACAAAATTACAGACTGACTTAAATTTAAGCTACATAATGTCCTCAAGATTTCAGGATGGCTCAGTGGCACATCCTATTTTCTCATTGTGGCACATAAAACTTGTCAGGTACATAGAGCATCTTGAAATAGACAAAAAAGTATATTACGGCCCCACCCTAAACCAAACAGGGTCAAACTTGAGACATGGTTGTGTAGTTATAATTAACTCTTACCGAATGAGCCATTTTGAAAGCATACAAAAGATGTGTGGATCAAAATTCTATCTTTAAAAATGTCTTCCAGTGCCCCTGCAAAATTACAATGCCATAAACATTTATCTCCAACATGATCAGCTCTTACTGCAGCATACCCTTCCGCGGTCGCAAGGGTTGTGAGGGCACTTAATCACTGCTTGCAGTTTTAATTATACTTTAGATTTTGTCTTCCTACTGGAAGAGGTAGGATGACAGTGCCATCTGCAGTCTGACTTTTTCAGAGCTGTACCCCATTTGTGATACAGTTCAGAAGAACTGTGTACCCCCCCCCCCATTTTGATTTGCAGTCTGATGGGCGCATTTCCGGATCTCGATGGCCTCCCTGACCCAGCGATATTTGTTGCTCTCTGTGCCTATGACCTTAGCGATGTCCAAATTCATGAAATGTTTTTCCGTCTTGTAGTGGTCTGATATTGTGAACTTAAGCTGTAGTACATACGAATCTATAAGTATAATTGTAACAATGCATGTTTTTCAAAGCTTGTTTTTTTAGCTATAAAAACTTGGGTTGCAACAATTTATTTATTTATTTTTTATTTTATTTTTTTTATTAGTTTATTTGAATAGGGACAATGCACATTAATCGACATTTCTGTAAATGCGCCAGTACTAGCTATACAGCTAGTTTCCAACTGCAGTCCCTATGGCAAGATGTAAAATGCCACCACACGTAAAATACAAGATTATAAAAAGTTAGTTTGGTAATTAGTAAAATGTTTTAAAAGTTAGTACAGGTAAGTAGGCAATAATAACCGAAATACCGTGATATCATATGGTCAGAAATCTCACAATGATGTTGTGGACCATCACAAGATTCTTTGGCTTAAATGCTTTGTTTTATTGTTGCAACAGCTAATAAACAGAGGTCTGCACTGAACTAGACCATGGTCTATATGGTGCCAACATGAAGAAATATCTTTTGTAGTTTAATTCTTGAGATTGTGACAGTAACAATTAGTAGTTATTTTAAAAGAGGAAAAAATCGCAGCTTATCTACAGTTCTGTTAACCTCTTTAAAATATCGTGATAATATTGTACCATGAGATTTAGATATTGTTACATGTGTAATATTTGGACAAATCAATAACTTTCCCACAACAATAATGGCAGGCCCTCTACCAAAGAAGTTAAATAGTGCACCTTAGGGTTGTTAAAAGTAGTGAAAATCATATGCGAATTGATACTAAAACTAGTATCGAAACTAGATACTCATTTGAGCCTGTATCCATACAAAAAAGTCCCATTGATAGTACAGAAATGAACCTTTCCTAAATAACTTTAGAATGATCTTGACCTGATCAAAGTATAAGACAACATTGACACCCATGGACCCCTATGGAACCTACCTGAAGGGATTACGCAGATACAAGGCCACATAGTAATATAGAGAATAGAAGGGAAGGTACTATTATTTAATGTTGAAAGTAAGAAGTAGTATCAACATTAGTTTGAAGAGGGAGAGTAATCTATCTCAGACTTCAGTAGATTGTACAGCTTACTTAAAATGCCCCATAGCACCAGGAGATACGTTGGTATGTGACTGTTTGTGTTGGTGTTGTGTCAGGTAGGGCATCAGGTGAGGGTAGTGCTGTGAGTGTGTGTCCCAGAGCTGGATCACGGGGTGGAGAGGGCCCAGTAATCCCCCGGCCATCTGCTGCCTCTCCGGGCATTACGCGGCTGTGTGCGGGGCGGGCTCACGTGGGCTCAGTCTCAGCTTTGACACAGTCCATCATTGCGCTATGCCCCCCCTCCTCCTCCCCCCCCACCCCCTCCTCTCACTCTCCTCTCTCATCTGATCTGATCAACACCACTTGCTCTGTTTGAAAATCTAGCAAAGGTTGTGCTCACATTATAGCACTTGATGTCTTCATTTCAGATAGAGGGTAGGGATGGGAGACTCACTATTTTTGGAAGAAATCTTCAAACTTATGATGCACAAATGTTGGACTGTCTTTTAAGGCTCCAACAAGTTAATCGATAATATGCAGGCTCCAAAACATGTCATGAGCTGACAGAAGAGGTTTTAAGGCTCAGATCAAGTAGTGCAAGGTAACAAAATACAAATAGTAAAGTACTGTCCTTAAGTAGAATTTTACTTTACTGTACATTTTACAGAGGATACTTTTTTACTTTTATTTCACTACATTTGAGAGGAGGTTTCTGTACTTTCTATTCCGCTACTTTGTCACATTGTTCCCCATTAAGAAGAGCTGTTTGTAAATTCTTTCACAAGTCCATGACAAATAGATTGGCTTTTATGATTTTTTTTTTTTTTATTAAATTTTTGTTTAATAACATTTGATGGGGGCGCTATAGAGTCATTACGTCCAGTTTAGGAATGTGTGCACACACTTCATTGAGTTCCTTCCAAATCCGACAATGTTTATGAAAGATAGATTTTTTTTTTTTTATTTCAAAAAATGTACATTTGGTTGAAAAATCACCAACATTTTATTAAAAAGTTATTTGATAACCTTTTATTGCACATGGGTTTTGTGTCATTTGGCCAAGTTTGAAGTATGTTTGATGAAAACTGTTGGAGGAGATGTCAAAAGATTACAATGAGGGATTTTGTCAATCCCAGGTTTGATCCAATGTGGCCGACTTCATGTAGGATTTAGGGCGGGGCCATAATATCATTTTGTACATGTCCTGATGTGACCAATTTTTGATATTAAGTTTTATTTGTTAATGATGACATTTTTCTGGACTGGTCTCCGATTGGTGCAATGTAAATCGATTTTTGAGGTGGCTCTACTGAGCCATCTTTCATAATTTTTTCTGGCCGTCTTTACTCAAAATTAGAGGTCACTGAACTTTTCAATAACACTATACATGATTATTTACTGCTTGATTTTTGCCATTTTCCCTAAAATTATACAAATACAATAGTGGTCTCAGGTCGCTGACTTACCCTCCTCACATATTCGTGCTAGGGCCCTAATTATAAAAATAATAATCAAACAAAAAAATCTAATTAATGACAACAGAATAGGGCAAGCAGAATGGTCCTGTCAGCAGGCCCCAAAATCTTTGCTTTGTTTTTAATGCACCACCAGTCTAGGGCACCGACCTAATACTCAACTCAAACAACCATAGGGCAAGCAGGAGGACCAGCAGCTTAAGACCAAAATAAAAAAAATCTGACTGAACTTTCCTGTATTAGGTCAATTAGGATTACTAAAATTATTTCTATTTACTAAATGCCAGAATAAATAGAGGATTTTTCAGAGCTTTCCATTACTTTCTTCAAAGTCAGAAATTTACTTACAACAGTGCTTCTCAATTATTTTCTATCATGCCCCCCCTATAAAGAAGAAAAAAGTTCGCGCCCCCCTCCCCCCCGCGATTATTATTAAATAATTATTTTTAATTTTTTTTATTTTATCCTTATTTGAACTATATATATTGTTGGAACAACTGATTCAACCATTTGATACTGAAAAAAATAAAATTTAATGAAATTTAATTAAATATCAAACAAAAATATTATTAAATAAACATCAACTTAATAAATTAAAATGTAATAAATATCAAATTAAAACAAGCAATTTAGCAATTTGGGACTCCACCTTATATGATGCTCAGTGCTCACTGGTTTAAGTGACATTCACAAAGCGGATGATTGTTGTTAATATTTGGCACGTTTACACTGAAAAAACTCCAGCGTCTTATCAGCGTGACTGAGGTGTAATGAGGTGGTGTCTTAACTTATTTGGCTTCATACTGTCCACTGCCACAGCAGACACCGGTCTGTCCTCGTGTCCCACCGGAGTCAAGGTGAAGCCAAGTGCTCCATACTCTTCAGCAAACTTCCTCGTCTTACTTTTCATGTGACTTTCATGTGTCTCATTACCTCCGTCGATCTCCGCTTTTCTTTTCATCCCTGTTAAAATGTTTTCTATAGTGTCTCTTTAGCAAAAGTGTTTCTTGTTCACTGTTCTGTGTCACGATCTGTTCGCTCTCTCCTGCTCTTTGCTGTGTGCGCTGCATACGCGCTGTCTACAGTATCTACAGTGTCATACGCGGAGTCATACGCCCCCCCCCCCCCCGGCATCGCCCCACTATTTGAGAACCACTGACTTACAGTAAGATTACTGTGCCTTTAAATTTTATTTGGGAGAACCCAGATGATGAAGCTTCTGATAGGTTTATTGACATGACACTTGTGGATGTATTTGAAGGCACACTTGAAACATACTGATTCTTTGTGTAACATCATGGGAAAGTCAAAAGAAGTGTGGACTTGCACAAGGCTGGTTGGTCCTTGGGTGCAATTTCCAGAAGCACCCTGTAGTCATTATTCATTCACTCCACACTCGGTGGTGGTAAGCTACTATTGTATTGCTACTATAGCACTGGGGCAGACTGACAAAGAAAGGTTGCCAATCTGCGTCATTGGTCACTCCAACCACCACCAATCATTTATACTTGGCAATGGTCAGAGCAGGAATTGATCCTCTAACCTTTGACCTGGAGGAACTCTAACCACTGAGCCACTGTTGCCTCAAGTATAAACACCATGGGAATGTCAAGCCATCACGCTGCTCAGGAAGGAGATGGAATCTGTGTCACAGAAATGAACATGCTTTGGTCTGAAATGTGCATATTGACCCAAGAACAAAAGCAAAAGACCTTGTGAAGATGCTTGCAGAAGCTGGTAAGAGTATGACATTATCCACAGTGAAACGAGTATTAATTTTTGGAGATATGTCCTGTGGTCTGACGAAACTAATATTGAACTGTTTGGCCACAATGGGGATTGTTACATTTGGAGGAAAAAGAGGGAAGCTTGCAAACCTGAACACCAACCCAATTGTGAAATATGGAGGGTGGCAAAATTATGTTGCAGGGTTGCTTTGCTGCAGGAGGGGCGCACTTCACAAAATAGATGCTATCATGAGAAAAGAGCATGTGGAAATACTGAAGCAACATCTCAAGACATCAGCTTCAATCCTATTGAAAATGTATGGGCGAGTAAGGCGGCCTACAAACTTGGATCATTTACACCAATTCTGTCAGAAGGAATGGGCCAAAATTTCTGCCAACTATTGTGAGAAGTGTTTGTTGAAGGATATCCAAAACTTTTGACCCAAGTCATACTCCATAAAAGCAATGGTACCAAATATTGATGAAATGTACGTAAGCTTCTGACTTTGAAGAAAGTAATGAGAAAATGTCTAAAAAAATCCTTCTCTCATTATTCTGGCATTTAGCAAATAGAAATAATTTTGGTAATTCTTATTGCCCTAAAACTGAAAATGTATAGTCTGATTTTATGACAGTGATTAAAAAAAAGTGTATGTCTTTTTATACAGTGTATGTAAATTTACGGTTTCAACTGTACAATGTCACCACACATTTAAAATTAAATTAAATTAAGCTACCGAGCTATTGAGACAGCTGACAGATGGCAGGAAATCCATATTCCTATTAATGACCATAACTCACTTTATATCAGAACAAATCTAAACATTAGCAGCTCTAATATACCCTAAATCATTACAGCTACTGTTGTCACCATGCCGACTTCACTTCTCAAATACATCTTTACAGAACACACACTCCTTCACCCGCATTCTTTTTTCTCGCTTACTTGCGTTACACTTACGCACACACACGCACATATGCACACACTGACTTCATTTCTTACACTACACTCCACCTTGGCTCCACCTGGGTCGGCTCTACCTTGATCAGCCCCACCACGGAAGCATACTGGACGATATGCAGGTTCTGCTGAGTGAAACTCAACATGTAATAACAATGTAGACGAGGTTTGGATTTTGTTTGACAATGTGCACCCATGATTCAGACAGGGAGATGGGTCTCAGCAGAGAAACAGGTTTTACATCACCATTTTCTCTCATTAACATAACTTTTTGTGTTTAGTACCCCATAGGAGACCACGCCCCCCACCCTCTACCCCCCGTCAGCTATGCACAGCTCAGGTCCTGACCCATATCTGTCCCCTCTCTTTTACAGTGAAGGAGGCCACGCTGCACGGGCCCCCAGGTAAGTGTCACATTTTCAAGTTAAATATAGCTTTTACTGATAAGAATTATAATGCTGATTTATTCTTAATTAAAAAAAAGAAAAAGAAAAACTAAAACTATTGGACATCAAGGTTACGCTTGTACCAACAGATAAATTAAATTTTGCAGTGAGTCACCTCATTGATTCATTCACATATACACATCTTCATCTGCAAAAGTGACAACAGTGCATATCACAGACTAAAAGAACTAAAACCCCATTAGAAAACAATATATTTAAAACAAGTGCAAGTACAAATACAGCACATGTGCAAAGAGGTATAAATCAAATCACTTGTTCAGGGCACTTATGGCTGCTGGAACAAAGGTGCTTTTGTAGCACTTGGTTTTACAGAGAGGCTCTTTAAACCTCTGTTGTGATGGGAGCAGTTGAAAGTCATTATTAAGAGGATGGGGCGAGTATTTTAAAGTGGCCTCTGCCAGACTGTACCTGCCTAGACTAAGGAGATGCAGGATAAACCTGAGACTGCCCGTTCAACTTTGTTGACTGTTTCTGTTTTCAAGAGACAAGTTATCAAACCATCAAACAAGGTAAAAGGATAAAACACATTCAATAAAATGATAAAACATGGTTAACAAGGTTTTATCAATGTGGAAAGACCACAATTTTGTTTATAAGCAAAACGTACTGGTGGCTCTTTTTGCACATGACGTGATTATAATTTGGTGTTCTCAAGTTAATAAACCAATCAGAAAGCAGAATGAGTGTTACATAAATCAGTTGTTAATCAGTGCTATTGCAGCCTCTGCAGCTCTGTGAGTGAAAAGCTTGTATGTCCTCTATCTGCAGGTTAAAACCCTGGCAACCCAGGTTAAGATGTGATTGTAGTAGTTTTTCTAAAAAAACTAAGTTCCCCTTTAAAGGAAATGCATGTAGCCTGCACTCTATGTAACTTTTCTGGTCACCTTCTTGTCTCCATGGAGATATTACTGCTCTGCTTGGAGTTAAACTATCTTCCATTTGTTCAATTATGATGTTTTATTATTGTGAGGGGAGTAGCCTTGGTGTCACCTGCTTTTCTCTGTGGAGATACGTTTAATGCCATGCTGTGGAACAGGCAATGCAATAATATCTCCAGACAGGCAAGGCCCATGACCACCAAGAAAAGTTCCATAGTGCACCTTTAACATTCTGTTTAAAGCCACAGAAGTGATTCTCTGTCATTTTCTTTTCACCATAGCAACAGTGTATTTTAATTTATAGTCTTTTTTCTTGGCAACGTTTGAGACCTTTAAGTATATGTCCCCTTTTAAGTACTCAAGCCTCATATGCAAATTACTCAGGCATGCAAGAATCAATTACAATAGAAGTCAGTATTTTATGCTTTTAATGCTGAGGGATAACACATTGCCCTAACAGGCTCATTCTATGTCGTCATTAGATGATGCAGAGGAGGGATGCACTGAAGAGGGTCAGATGGAGCAGAGGATGCAGAAGAGAGACATTTTCCTGGCTAAAACTGCTGTGTTGTTTACAGACAGGTTTAACTGCTATGTGACGCTGAAGGTGCAGAATGTGAAGAGCTCCACCATCACAGTGCGAGGACAGCATCCATGTTGGGAGCAGGACTTCATGTTGTGAGTGACCCACAGCACCTCACACACATCAGTCTGACTCAGAACACATCCCACACACCTCAGTCAAACTCGCAGCACATGGCACACTCCTCACCCAGAGCACATTGCATCCATTAAGTTGCTGTATACAGTTTTGTGTCATATAGCGCAGAATTTTGCGGCTAACCATAAGGAGAGTTCGAATAGGGTCTGGGAGAGATCGCTAAAATACTCAAACATGTATGGATAATATTTAAAACCTCTTCAGGCATGTTTTTGATGAAGGAACAATGTCATTACATGGTAGAAAGCACCAAAAACGTATTTTGCACAATACCCTCTCTTTAATGAATGTGTTTTTAGTGCTTTGGAACTACTACTTTCTATCACTTTGCAGTGAACAGTCCGCATAGCACCCACAAAATTAAAATCCTTATAAAAGACCCTTCATCTCATCTGGTGGTGCTTTATCTAGAGCTGCAACTAAAGGTTATTTTAGTAGTCTACTAATCAGCAGTTCGCTTTTTTATTTCTATTGTACATTAAGACTTTTTAAACAGAGGGTATTATGCAAAATCATTTTTTTCTTCAATTTTCTCCATGTTATTATATTGTTCCCTCATCAAAAATATATTTTTTTTCTTGAACCCTCAGAAGCAGAGGATACATCTGAGGGTTCAAATAGGGGTAAAATAACACCTCTTTATTATCAACCAAATAAGGGTTTAAATCTGGTGACTGAAGGCTTCTAGGCAGAAAATATTTACGAATAAAGTTATTGATCAGAAGTTGGTATTATTTTTTTTAATTTTAATTTAATTATGCCACTTTGTTATAAAATGTCTTTTCATGTGTGTTTTGGAGTCTGTGTAGTCCAGATAATGATTACTATTATGAAAATATGACTATGATTATAATTTGTTGCAGCCATACCTTTAGTGTGCTTTGTTGTGTGATGAGATGTTTCCCCTCTTGGTCCCTCGCTGGCTAGTTTCTCTACCTGTCCCCTCTATTGCATCTCTGTAAATGTCCCCTTCCCCTACTGGCTGTCTGAGCTTGTGCTGTGTTGCAGTGAGGTGGCTCAGAGGGACTGTGGGCTGGTGTTGGAGCTGTGGAACAAAGGCCTGATTTGGGACACCATGCTGGGCACCTCCTTCATCCCCCTGGACACCGTCCCTCAGTCGGACCAGGTCTCACTCTCACCCACCCTCTCTCCACAGTGACATACCACCAGATACATAATTTAAGTGAAGGCCAATTGTTCTACTACTCCCATGTCTGGCCTTTTCACGTATACAAAGTAATAGCAATGTAGTCACCAATTAAAAAAAAATTTAGATTTTAAAACATAAACAGGACCTGTCTGTGTCCCCAGATATGTGCTAAACATGTACAAATCCAATATAACTCTTATTGATAACAATTCTAATGCTGTTTTATTGTAAGTAACAAAATGATTGGACATAACGCCAAGTTGTTTATGTAATAATTTTGTTGTTTTGGTTTTCCAGTTAGAAAACCGAATGAGCCTCACATAATTTTCAGCCAACTGGATTTCAATACTGAAATGCAGTTGGTTTAAACCTAAAAGTACTCTCACTGATCTGAATCGTCACTTCCTAAACTCCAGCACCTGCAAGCAATCATTTAATCAATTCAAGTGCAGGCTCTGCAGCTCAGTGAAGTCAATTCTGGAGGTTCTGAACTTTCACATGAGGCATGGATTGTCCGTATACTGAGAATGACAAAACGTTGTATGTGTCCTCGATTTGCAGGTTAAGGCACTAGCAGCACAGGTTCAGTTGCGATTGTAGTACCTTTGTTAAAATGACAAGAGCACAGTACATACAGTTCCTTAGTGTGGGGTGACAGTGGTTGGTTTTACTACAGTGGGGCACACACCATAGTGAGCCTTCATCGCAGGCCTAGCCACTCTGTGGCACTATGATGCAAATCACTATTTAGCACAACAAGGACTGTATACAATCTGTACATTTGCTGAAGCATACACTAACAGTGCCT
This sequence comes from Periophthalmus magnuspinnatus, assembly GCF_009829125.3. NCBI lineage: Eukaryota > Metazoa > Chordata > Actinopteri > Gobiiformes > Gobiidae > Periophthalmus > Periophthalmus magnuspinnatus. Next base: position 22,412,108 of record NC_047134.1, read on the forward strand.
GAGAACATGGACAGGTGAGACACAACCAAACAACATAGTAGCAGTGGGAGATGGTCAAAGTAGATGCCTTCAGTAGTCTAAAAACTACTGCCATCTGCTGGCAGGGATAGTATGATTCACACCTTACCCACCCTGCTACACTAACAAAGTAAACTTACTAACTTACTACTATCATAATGCAAGTCGCTGAGGTAAAACTGGGCTGTCTGAGTTTCAATGGGGAAATACACCTTTAAACCTTTACCCAGCATACCACTGAAGTGAAATAGCATTTTTTTTTGGTAATTTTGACACCTGTGACTCGCTGTTTGGGGTTTGTGTTCAATGAAATTATCATTATCACAATTTTTGGTGACAGGATATAGCTGTAAATGAGAGCTAATGACATCCCAGGTTCAGTTGTGGTTGTATTAGTTTTAAATCAGTAGTAGAGCAGGTTGCATCTATTACCTTGAATGTATTGTCTGTATATTTGTCCAACAGGAGGGACCCGGTGATTGGCACAGTCTGGACTCAGAGGTCCTCATGAAGGAGGATGAGGTCTGTGGGACGTCCAAGCCAACCTCTCACCAAGTGCTTCTGGACATGCGCTTCGAACTGCCATTTGGTCAGTAGCAAGCCCAGTATACTCCATGCCTTGTGATGAGAGAAATATCACCTACACACATGCTTCTTTCATATGTATCCATATACTGTCTTACCTCCTCCTATTTCTATTAAAAACATTAAAGGTTGTGGAAAAAGGAGTGCTCACCCTTATTAAAGACAGAAGTATCTGTGTATAACAGCTGTCTCTGTTTCAGAGATCCCAGATGATGAGGCTCAGTACTGGACACACAAACTTCAGCGACTCAACACCATCGCTGCCCGTGAAGAGGTGAACCTGTCATCACTCATTCATGATTCACTTACTCATGATAATATCTCTGTATATTGTCTCTTCAAATAAAGGCTACACTAAAGCAGGACTGAACCAGCACTAAACCAGGACTGAACCAGGGCAGACAAGCTGTAGATGTGTCCAGGGATTGACGCGCATCCATTTGCAGATAGAGTTCGTGTCTGTAGAGCCAAAGCCCACTCAGGACAGAAGTGTAGGGGGCCCCAGGATAGATGAGAGAAGGGGAGGATGCGGGTCCACAGACTTGAGTTGACTACTAAAATAATCACTACCATGCCAAAAGACTTTATTACAAAACAACATCAATAATTGAAGGTAAAAAAGAAGCCTTCAGCCACCATATTTCAGCTTTTATCTTTGTAAAGAAGTTATGGTCTACGTGTAGATTGTAATTAAAGTGTATATCAACAATAAGGCAGTTTGAGCCTGTACTACTTTCCCTCACCACCTGTAACCCTCACCACTCATCACTGTATGTAGAGCTTTATATTTCATTTCATCTGTACAAACATCTACCTGAACACTGTGCTATTACCCCCCTTTCCGCTAAAATCATTTCACAGTGCACCAAAGCTGAATTCTTGTCTGTCTTTGCACAGTACGAAGAGTTGCGGGAGAAGCGAATGGCCTCTGTGCCCTCTCAGTGCTGTGAGTATCACCTTCTGGATACAAAAACTGTCCAGACTCACCAACTGCACACTACTCCACCTGACATCCCGTGTTTGTGGGCTTCACATTGATCTACATGTATAAACAATCACTAGATTTGGCAGGTGCAGGGGTCTGATTGACAGGTTTAATGTTACTGATAGGTGAAGTGATGTCATGAACGTGTGAATTGTTGTGACTGACAGGTGCAGTGTTGTGATCTCCACCCAGAGACCCCTACCTTGCAGACCTCCACCAGGATGCACCTCCACCCACATGTTCCTCACAATTTTCCATTAGTTTATTTAGTTTTTTATTTTTTTTATTTTGTTGCCTCCATTGACCATTAAATGTGATAAAGCTCATTTGAAATTGGTTATAGTGAAGCACTTCAAAGATATTTAATCTCAGCTGGATTTCATTTCCAGTTTGAAATTAACTATCTTTATGCTATCTTTGCTCTACACTGCTTGTGTAGGTTAATTAACAGTTTCAAACATGTCACAAACAAAAAAATGATATTTCACTGTCAGCATAGGCCTACGTATTAGATGTAGTTTGTCTGTAGGCTCTGTGTCTGGTTAAGATTATGCACAAATCTGTAAAGGTTAAGTTAGGAAAATTGGTTGGGCTTGTCTCCATGTCAACTTTTGCAAAATGTTTAAACCAACAGTTTCCTGCCTGTTGGTGGTGGTCTTTTGGCATGGCCGCTGTTTGTTTACTTTTCGGGAATTTTGGTGAGTCACGGGAGGTCTTGGTAGAAATCTGCAGGTTGGGTCGACCTGGTAGTAGTCTGCGGGCTGAGTGGAGGTCTGCAGACAGATCCCTCTCTGTGTAGTATTGTGATTGACAGGCTGACATTGTCTTGGTGACATTCTTAGTGTAGTGTGCTTTATGTACTGTACTTCTCATTCCACCAGCTTGTACATCTCATTTCTATGAGACAGCCTTTCAGATTCTGCTGTGTATCTGAACACATGCGCTGTGCCTGTATAACTGTTCCACTTACCTTCAGGCAGCTGGAGCTATTTTGGATGGAGTGCCCAGCAACGTATGTAGCAGTTCTACGTTTGTCTGTTTGTGAGCAGTTTATCATTTCCCCACATTCTGTTTGTTTGGCGCATTGAACTGCCTCCATTAAAGAGAATAAGGTTTCTTCTAAATCAGCCCGGTTATTTTCATTTATCACATCCTTTGTTCATTTGTAAATTGCTCAACTCACACAATTTGACTATAAAGAAATTACTAAGCTGAAACTACAACAGGTGAGCTGATTTGTGCTGGTAAACACGTCCCTCTCAAAAAACATTGTTGACAATGGCAGTAGCCAACTGTTTTTCAGTTAGTCACTCTTACCTTTTTGTTGAAAATAAAAGCTATATTCAGAACCATGAATAGTTAATAAACCTAACCGAATAATATTGATCACAATAAATTTTGTAATTTTTCTTGAGTTTTCACAAAAAAATGATGAGGCTGTGTTTGCTAATGTATGCATTGTGTCACCATAGTGCTGAACATCCCTTCATAGACATACATGCAGTCCTTCCCAATTTGATTTCACTACAATGTATCAATTCTTTGGCGTTATCATGCAGTGCTTTAACTATGTATTTTGGTAGGCTCTTCTTCAGAAAATGTCCTTTCCTATTCGGGCTTCAGATGTAAGTGCTTGGGGTCAGAGCTCCATGTGTGACTGATGTGTTCTTTGTGAGCAGCCTATGATGACCAGGACAGTGCCATAAACGACTGGGACAGCGACTGCCGCAGTGAGCCTGGGGGCAGACCTCCACTGAGCGATTGGACCCATCGGACCAACCCTGGCCACAGAGACACCAGATTCCCCAGGTAAAGAACTAGGGGCACTGCTACAAATTATACATTTTAATACATTTTATAAACTTTGACATTAAATATTTGAGTTTTAGTTTCAATAATTACATGGCCTTATAGGTGTTAGCAATCATTACAAGTCCTGTCTATAATTTTGTTATAACTTCATACGTTGCATATTTAACAACTCTTTTTGTTTCTGTTTTTCTCTTTCAAACATCCATGGAAATGCTTGGCCATTTTCAGGCGATTTCAAAGCAAAGCTTCTTCCAGTATGGTCCCTGTGGACTCTGGGATGGGTGTGGAGGACTGGGAGACCCAATACAAAGTGCCTGACTGTGATGTTCTGGATGATTACTTAGATCACGAGCAAAAGATGTGGGAGGATGAAGACAAAAATGTTATTTACCGGATTATTGACAGTCCCTCTGAATCTAAAGGGAGCAGATTCTATCAAACTGTGGAATATGACAAATTGTCTCTGAGTAGAGCGTATGAGCCGGGCGAAAGACTAAGCAATGCTGACATACGTTTGGTTTATAAAGAAGCTGGAAGCTTTGAGGACGAAACATCTCCTCCTGAAATCGACATCATTCCTTCTGTCAGAAAACAGCGTCAGCAGATAAACACAGAGAATCTACTGTACAAGACCAGAGAGTGGGCCAAGTCTGGCTTTGAGAGCACGCTGGACAGTTACACAGCCTTCTGTGAGGAAGAGGCTGCATGGGGCAGAGCCAGGACTGACTTCAGCTCTGTGGGCTCTGATGATATGCAGTACTCCTATGGCTCTGTGGAGGACCTGGACGACCTCATGTTTTATGAAGGAGATAATAGTTATGACTATGAACATTACTACTATCCTGATGTGTCAAAATTGTCTTGTCAACCGCAAAACTATTTCAGTCATGAAGAAATATTACACACTGAACCTGCTGATCCAATGGACGAGCTGAGAAGTTTGGTAGACTCTGTGTCTGACTATCTGATCGTAAAAGAAGAAGAAGTAAATAACTATGAGCTGGTGTCAAAACCGATGAGGCGAAAACTCCCTCCACTGCCTACAGACCCACAGAAGAGCCACGAAGTCAAACCAGACTCAAAAGAGGACAGTGCTGAGCAGGGCATGTCAGGAGTAAAGCAGGCCACGAGCTCCTTATTCAGTCGCATCACCAGTGCAAAGACTGGGCCAGCTGTAAGTGAAGCATCTACAGACACATCTACTCAAGCACCACTTGCTAGCTCTGGGCTGTCTAAGCTCCTATCTTTTATTCCCAAACAAACAGCTGAGTCGACTGACAACTCTGGAGCTGTAGAACCACTCCAGTCCACATCACCACAGCCTGAGTCTAGCATCTCCAAGTTATTATCTTTCATTCCCAAAAGTGGTGGCAGTGCTCCTCCTGTAGCTATTGTCCCTCCGGCGTCTCAGGAGCCCACAAAAGAAAAAAAGTTCTCATTGCAGTCTTTCTTACCTTTTCAATCTTCTGAACCTGGTCACCACAGTGCGAGTGAGGCTTCCCCTGCTGTTGTCACTGCACCACAAGACAACCCACCACCTTTGACCCAAAACACATCTGTGGTTGATTCTGTACTGGGGCGTCTTAGTCCTCTGAGGTTGTTTACCAGTCCCTCACCCACTAGAGAACCATCTCCTCAGCAGTCAGACCAGAGAAGCACCTCTGCTGCAGGCAGCGTGAGCCTGGAAGAAAGTGTTAGTGGTGACCAGCAGTTGTCCAGCGACAACAGGCCAGGTTCTGAAGATGGCTCTGTAGAATTTTTAACAGATACACGCAGTGGATTGGCAGAGCAGGAAAGACAGGAGAGTGGTAGTGGTTCAGTGGAGCTCCTCCCAGAGACGGAGTCCTCAGGGGAATTGCCTGACATCCAGCAGAGGAGAACTTCAGCCCCCCCTGAGCAGCCTGCTGACACAAGTGCAACCGATTCTGGATTCTTCAGTTCTTTTAAGTCTCTCTCCACACTGCTATCTACAGCTCCTTCAGACAATTCCGCAAAGACTCAAAAGCAACCAGTAGATGAGCCTTTGATTGGTGGGAAACTCAAAATCCCCTTTCTGAGCTCAGAGAATGTTTCCCCATCCAAACCAGAAGGAGGCATGCTCTCGGGCATTCTTAAATTGGCCTCGGGTGAAGATGGTACCCAAGCAGGCACGTCATCCCCCAGCCCTGCGCGAACACAGTCACCCAGTCGTGCAGCCCTTTTTGAAAGTGCTCCAAAAGATAACGCAGAAACAGGATGGTTTTCTAATCTTTTTAAGGTGGCTTCAAGTGATTTACATCCCAAGCCTCCAACTGTCCCCTCTGTAACACTGACCAAACCAGGCTGTCCAACAGGGTCTTCTGGGGTACAGGCAAACCAAATTGATGCTGAAAATAAAGTTCATCAACCTACACCAGATGTAGCAGTGACTGCAATGGAATTTCTTAGGAGCACGGAGGAGACCCCACAGTCTGAAGTCAAAGCAACAGAGCCGGTGAAGGAGAGCACAGGGCCACAAAGTCAAGGGATTCTAGGTGGACTGCTAAAGCTGGGAAGTGCAGTGAGCAGTACAGAGGACCTTTCTAAAGCACCCACAGTCACGCAGCCACAAAAAGCAGGACTATTTTCTGGTTTGTTTTCATCTGCTTCCCAGTCTACTGGCCAAGCCCAACCCCCACAAGCCTCCCCACAGCCTGCAGGACTCCTCTCGGGACTATTCAAAACTGCCTCTGACAATGTAGTATCATCTGTCACTCAGCCAGTAGCACCAACAGCTGAAAGGCAGTCTTCTGAAACGTGTAAGCCTCAAACGCAAGACCAACAGGCTTTTCCTCAGCCAACTGGTCTCATTTCAGGGCTGTTCAAAAGAGCTACAGATGCAGTAAGTGGAGAGCAGGCAGTTGTGAATACGCTACAGCAACAGCAGGGGGAAGTAGATTCTTTAGTGAAACAACAGCATGCACAAAGCCTTATCCAAAGTAATGCACCCATCCCACATGAAAAAGTGTCACTGCAGTGCAAGAATTTAGAATCAGCTTCTACTTCCTCTTCTCATTCTGACCAGAAAATTGGACCACAAGTACACCGCATAATACCAAAAACGCAACCGAAACCAACAGCAACAACACCCCAACCCCAAAGTGGCTTCTTTGATAGCCTCTTCAAATCCTCACCAGCACCATCACAGTCAACCCCACCACCCCAGCAAAGTCAAGAGTCCGATAACATTCTCTCCGGGCTATTCAACAAGATTGTGGAACCCAGTGGTAACAAACAGCCTCCACTGCAGGCCCACCTGGGTGAGTCAAACCTGAAGACCGCACCATCAACACAGCCACAAGCACAGCCCCAACAAAGAGGCTTCTTCTCTGGTCTGTTTAATCTTGGTCCCCAGGATTCTCCCACATCTTCTTCATCACAAGTTCAGGCTCTGACTGACCCACCAGAATCTGCAAAAAGGCCAGTTATACAACAGCCAAATCAGGCCACTCCACAGTCCGCTAACAATAGTTCAGGTGGTCTCCTTGGTGGATTATTCAACAAATCAGTTTTAGATCAACAGCAAATGCAAAAAAGCTCTGAGCAGAATCAACCAGTTGGGTTTCTCTCTGGGATTTTGTCATCCAGCCCCACAATGCGCCCATCCTCTGACAGTTCTCCCACACAACAGCAAGTCCCAGGCAACAGGCAGTCCTTACGCAGGCAGGACAACATTCCTCCCCGAACTACCACGTCATCAGAAGCTCAACCTAGGGACCTACTCTCTGGGTTTTTAAGCACTTTAACTTCTGATGCTGCGCCACAAGGAAACCAGACAGGTGAGACGGGGAATGCTTCTGTTGCTGGTCCATCAAAGCCTAAACAACCAGAAGGCGTGTATCCTGGTCAAACACCGTCCCAGCAAAAACCCAAAACATCTCCTAGTTCAACAGTCCAAAGTGGTCAAAGTGGCTTTCTTTCAGGTATTTTAAAGCTTGCGTCTGGTGATAATGTATCATCCGATCCACCTTTGTCTCCACCAGTTAAACCTGAACAAAAGCAACATGGGCAGCCACATTTGTCAGGACTGTCTCAGACTTCCTCTCAAGTCCAGCAGCAACTTTCAGGGCAGGGTAGACCACCTATTCAAAGAGCTAAGCCAGTAGAGACTCATACCACACAAGATGCAAAAAGCCTTTCACCAAGAGGTTTTCTCTCTAACCTGTTCAGTGGTGTTGAGGAACCACAGGACAATAAGCAACAGTCACCAGCCATTGAGCTGAAAACTGAAGACCCTAAGTCCAAGACAAGTGGACATATTTCCAGTACATACAGAGACAGCACTGTCCCTGGTGGAGGAAATGGAACTGGAAAGGCCCCAGTCCCCAATATAAATCTACCTGTGTCTTTTAATGATACAACAGGCAGTTTAGCATCAACAATTGTGCACAAAGATCCAACTATATCCCCCACTCAACAATATATGGAAGAAATCCAGCGCCTCCTGTATGGGACAGCAAATGAATATGGTTATAAAGATCTTTTATACAACTTTACGGAGCATGGGGTAATTCCAGCAGATCTCTATGAGCACCACTGCCTCATAGAAGCTCTTCTGTGGCAGCAGCTCAATGACTATGCTCTCGCTGAGGCCATGGCTTCCCAAGTTCAAGTACCATGCCAAAACTTAAGGCAAGAAATTATGACTCAAGCTGCTCCAACAGAATGGGAAGTGAATCCTATTTTGCATCCTGAACAAATACATGCTAGAAATTTTCATGTACCCGCTTATCCCTGGAGGGAGGCTAGCGGGCAGCTTTTTGAGTACAGGTCTCATTTTTTAGAACCTGATGAGGATCTTGTATTGTTTGATATGAGTTGTAAAGACAGGAAACCTTGGAGTAGCTGTGATCATTTAAATGAGCTTGATAGCAAAAGAAAGACTTGGATTTCAGGTAGTAGCGCTATGAACCTAACCAAGGGTGGCAAAAACGCACTACGTCGACGACATTCAGTCACAGAATGTATTCCGAAGGAAATCTGCAATGTCACAGATAGCATAGTTTCAGTAACAAATGCTAGCAATGGCTTTAAAGAACCTACAGATTTTTGGAAACTTCTTGCTTCCAAAAAGGGTCCAATTGATCTGACACCTGGGGTTATGGATTTGAGTAAGTCTGCAGGAGAGTCAAGTTCTGAGGAGGAAATGCTATTTAAGAATTTAGAATGGTACAATCAGTGGCTGTCACTTTTGGAACAAGGGCTTTGGTGGCCAGCAGAGACGGGAGACTGTGGCTATTATATCTATACTGATGAGGACTATATTTATTCTCTGCTAACTGATCGAGCCGGCAAAAATCTCTATGCATGTGCTGCACCAGAGGAACCTCCAGCAACTCTGAGAAATGTCCCAAATACAACTCCTCTACTGAAGAATAAGGAACAAACAACATTATGTGGTTTTAAAATCCCCCTTTACAATGACAGCGCCGACATGTTTGCTTCAGATGGGCTGCAGAGTGTATCAGTAGATCTTTCCTCAGCTCTTAGAAAAGGTGAGAAAATAATGAACATGAATTTGGAAAGTTTTTCTCAAATGTTTGAGGAGTCTATGACACTGCAAGCAGATCAGCCTGTGGATCTATCTGTGTATAAGTTAAGAAAGGTCAAAGCTGAAGTTACTGTGCAAAACCTCTCCTCTGAGGAGACAAAGATGGCCACCGACCTGACTAAGAAGATTTCATCAAAAGAACATGGAGGCCCATACTGGAAAAAAAGCTCTCCTATGGCATCTCCAGTGCCAAAAGAACCATCCCCACTAATGTTCTCTGGCAAACATAGACCAATTCCTCAAATTAGAATTGCACATGTAGATGATCAACCAACAGGGACTATAACAAATTTAAAATCCTCTAGCAATGTAACCAAACCTGTAGCAAGTGGGTCATCAAATCACTCTGGAGGCTTTAGTATTCTACCTGTGACACCAACTTCAAAAACACAAGGTCAGGTCGGAGGGACCCATGTAATGGCACCAGTACAGTCTCCACAGAGTGTTTCTGGAATATTTTCTGTAACTGGAGCACCTCATGTTTCTACACATTTATCACAATCTACAGGGAAAGCACCCACAACTCAGCTAACACCAATAAGTCCTGTTAAGAATGTATCCATGATAGTCTCCAAAACGCCAGCACCCCATAATTCCACAGCTGTATTACCTCCAGCCAGCAAAGCATCCCCAGTACAGGCAACACAGGTTTCAACACCAATACCACCATCTCTAGGTAAAGCACACACAGGACAGTCACTACAAATGAGTCCTGTCAAGAATCTATCTAATACTACAAAAAGGGTGCCTCATGTTCCAGTGCCTATAACAACATCAGCTCACAAAGAACCAACAGTTCAGTCACCAGAGTTCAATCCAGTCAAGAATATGCCCACAACAGTTCCCATAACTACCATCTCCCATGTTTCCTCATCCAGACCTCAGCTTTTGAGACAACAGTCCAATGCTAACCAAACTAAAGCCTCCCCTCAAGCAAAAACAACCATTCTGATAGAGAACAATAAAACAGAAAGCACAAGCAGAACCACAGGGGAAGAAAGACTACCTTCACATGCCAAACCAAAGCTTCATATACTCAATAGCACTCCAGTACCATGTGGAACCCCTGGTCTCAATACATATAGACAAAACCATTCAGGTCCCAGTGATTCTCAGTTTGGAAAAAGAGTGTTAGATTTTTCTTCTCCAAAAGTCAATAGTTCTACACAAAATGATGTAATCTCAAACGAACCAAAGCAAACAGATGAAGTTCTTGACTACACAAAATACAAGACTAAAAGGTTTAAAGAAAAGAAGCTGTTGGAGTCATTGGATTTAGATGGGAACAGTGCAGCTGTAGACCTCACTCATGAGGAGGCAAGTCCTAATGACAATATTGTGAACACCACCATAAGAAGGCCACCCTTACTGCACTGTACATTTCCTGAAGTTTCACCTTGTACTTCACAAAACAGTACTGCCCCAGCCAACTCAATCAAAAGTGCTCTAGATATGTCTGCTCATAAGACAAAGAATAATACAGTGGAAAGTCATCATCAAAACAAGTCCATCGACTTGTCTGGTAGAGAATCTAAAAAAAGAGAGAGACTGCAACAGATAAAAGACACTACATCATATTCCAGTAGCTCCAGAGTAGCTTCCCAATCATTTCAGAAAACTCGTCAAGACAGATTCATCGACTTCCATCGAGAATCTTCAGAGCCAGTCAAAAGGGAGGGACTTCAAGAGACAAAGGACACAATGGCATATTCCAAAATAGCCTTGCAAACACATCAGAAAACATGTTCAGGTATTCCTCCGCCTACCACCCCAATTGACATGTCCTCAAAAATTGCTAAAGTCTCATTGGAAGCACCACTCACATTGGGTCAAACTGAGACTGTGTCACTTGTGAAGATGAAACCAGCTGAAATAAGGGAAGGAGTGGGTCTTCCGCTTGTGGTTGAACTTGCACCTTCTCAAACCAGGATCCAAAAAATCCAATCCTTTGAAGAGCACTTTGGCCAGAGGGAAGTGGGTGTAAAGCTTGAACAAAGTGAAGTTTTCAACCACAAAAATTTTGCTTTAAACGCAGCACCAGCCAGCTCAGCGAAAAGGGCATTGGATATGTCCACCAAACCAGTAATCATAGACATACCGCCAGAAGAGTGCCCAGTTCCCCTCGTCAGATCTAGATCCTCAAGTCTTTCACATGACACAGTTGGGATTCCATTAATTGTGGAAACAAAGTCCACCACTGACCAAGTGAAAAGACAACCAGTCCCAATGAGGTCCATAGAAGTGACAGAAGCTACTTTTTTCAGTGATATGAAAAAATCCATGACACCAGCATTGGAGTGTTCTTTGGATATGTCCTCAAAATCACACCAGAAGCATCCAGAACCTGAACCTGTACTTTCTTTCCCCCACGTGGTCCCTCTGGTGAGACGTAGGACCAGTCTCGTAACAGATGGGTCAGTGGGCATGCCTCTCATTGTTGCCCAATCTACTAATCAACAAGTTGGACAATCCCGAGCTGGTATCAGTACAATTGAGACTCTTCATAAACAGATATCAACCTCTCATGACCATGAGGCTTTTTCTAGCTCAAGGCAAATCAAAAAAGAGCAACATGAGCAGATTAAACCAGTGGACTTCTCAGGAAATGACAGAAATGTTTCTGCAGCACTTGAATGTGTCGAATCGCCTCCCTGTCAACCACAGAATTTTACCTCTGACAAGTACACTGATCTACAGCAGAAAAAAGTGGGAACAAGAATAGCAACAACACAGTGGGCTGGTGTTATTAACCTCAGCATGGAATCTCAATGTCCTCAAACAGAAGTCAAAGCCATGCCTCTTACAAAAGGACTGAGTTTGCCATCAGTAGATGGTCCAGTTCCAGCATCATCGCCTGCTCCAGAAAATACACATTCAAATGTAAAACTAGCTTCTCAGACAATGCATGAGTGTTCAGTCAGCATCAGGGATAATGCTCTTGCATCTGTCATGCATAGCATGATTGTATCTCAACACTCCCCACCTGTGTACTCTGACAGGGTCACCTTCACTGCTGTTCATAGTACAACGCATTCATATTTGCCTAACCAGACCCCCAGTTTCCAGCCTCCTCCTGCAAGTCCAAGATCAAAAGTTCTAGTCAAACAGCCTACTGTGGTAAGCTTGGAGAGCATTGAAGAAATACCACATGAAAGTCAATCCATACCAATGGTTCAATTGTTGGTCAGTTCTCAGGCATCAGTGTGTACAACAGGGCCTTCACTGACCCAGGCACACCAAAGTCCAACAAGCCAATCTACATCTGGTTATGCTGAGAGACCTCTTCAAATCCCAGAAAAACAATGTACTGTCAACACACTAACTAGCTCATCTATCAGTGAGTCTTCTGTAGTTTTGAAGGGGAGTGTGCAACAAGCAACAAGTACAAATGTGGAAGCAAGCGGTCTGCCAAAAGTATCCAGAGCGGTGTCACCAGAAATGACAAAAGGCAAGCCTCAAGAATCTTCTGTCAAGGGTTTGGTGTCATTATTTAGTGACTTAGGCTCAAAACCAGTAAATGTTTCTTCCGAAGAAACAAGTATTGTTAGTGCAACTGTGAGCTCTCCTTCCTTCACCCTCATCTCTACTCTGTCCGGTGGTGTGGATATTTCCAAGAAATCTGAAAATAGTGAAGAAGTGACTATTTTGCTTTCACCTTCAAGAGAGCTAAACGCAGAGTCATTAGATTCAGGTCAGAAAAGTCTTTCTAAAAGTCCATCCATCTTACCTGAAATCAGTACCAATACTTGTGACCAGACTGTAGAGACTAATGAGCAGACCATCTCAGGCACATCCAAAACACCGGCTCTCATGACTGATAATGATAGTTGTGAAGTCGGTACATATGCTCAAAAAAGACCCTACCCTCCATCCATATACATTGGTATTGGTCCTGAAGCACAGTCTAATAATGCAGAATTGGACCCAAGTGAGCCTAAACCTCATGTAAGGATTCCTCATATTTTTGTTTCTGCGGCTAGTCCAACAGAGGATGACACAAGTAAAGATCAAACCAGTTTATTATTGCACAAAGTGGAAGAGCCAAGTTGTACAGACAACAGTGAAGAAAAGGCTTTAGGTAATGAAGATTTGAAACCGTTTGACTTACTGGAGAGCCAAATAACCACACAAGTCTGCAGCCCCGACCAAGGATCCAACAGTCAGCAAGAAGCAGAGTTGCCCACATCCACAATAGTTTATGCTGACACAAAGAAACAAGATCCACTTTTCATAGGAACTAACACAACTATTTCAACCTCTGATTCAGAAATGACAGTAGACCCCTGCAAGCCACCAATATCAGAGACTAATACAGAATCTCTAAATAATAATCTTGTGTCTACCCTAGAATCTGTTCAAACTGTGTCCTCACCTACTGTGGGTTGTGAAATGGACAAATCAGAATCAATCTCCAAAGATGAGCAAATAGCCACAGTTTCAGATGAAAAGACACCTTTGCTAGATAAGGGCTTATCAGTGAGTGAAGTGAACTCCACCTCCATCTCTGAGCCAGTACCTGAGAAAACCAAAGCCGCAGATGAGACCATTCTAGATCACCAAGACAAAGAAAAAACACAAAGTCAGTTCCTGACAGAAGGTTTCATGTCCATGTTTAGCAGCTCAAAAACAGAACAAGCAACCTCTTCTCCTGGTCTGTCATTACTTGGTGGGATCCTGCCTTCCTCGTCAGGAAAGGAAATCGTTTCAGTGTTTGGAGGATCAAGTGTCCAGTCTTCTCAGGCACCCAAAGACCCACCGCCTCCAGCCACTCATCAAGAAAATCAAGGAAAGGGGATTTTCCCCATGTTTTCTGGGTCTCAAATTCCAATACAAGCCACTCCGGTTGTGTCTGGTTGTGAGAGTGTTCCTCGTAGTGACCCCATACCCAAACCTCCTTCAACAAAAGAGCCCCCATCCAAAGGTTTCTTTTCGGTCTTCAGTGGCTCGCAGCAAACTCCCAGTCCCAAAGCATCCCCCAGTACACCAGGACCAAAGCCTACCCCATCGTCTCTATTTGGGGGAATTCTGACAGGATCCACTGCTTCAAAGGACACTCCAGCTGGGGGGTTGTTTTCAAAGTTTGGAATCTCGAGTCCTCAGCCCACAACTCAAACTAGACCTCCAACAAGAACTACACCTCAAAGACCCCAGGATTCTGAGACACCCAGCAAAGGACTTTTCTCCATGTTCAGTCAAAATCTGCCCTCTGTCTCACAATCAGCCAATACTAAAGCCCCAGACTTAGATGGCATCTTCAAAATGCCCTCTTTCTTATCTATGAGTGGTAATTCTGATCCAGACAAAACGTATAATACTAATGGTGTGTTAGGAGCACATGTCCATGAAGAAACAAAGACAGATTTTACACAAACCAAGGACACTAAACAAACAACTGAACCCAAAGTACAACATGTCAGTAAAGATCTGGATGAGGCTACTGAAGATGCCTCCTCCATACCTGCTTCAGAAATGCAGCCTTCACTTAGTTTTGACTTTAAGGATTCTGGAACAGCAGACTCAAAGATCTGTGTTGAGCCCTCAGAGCCCACACCATCAGACCCAGATACCCAGACACTCATGAAAACCACACTGGATACATCTGGACAGGACACAGAAATGATGCCGTTGACATGTAGAGAAGAACACATTGAAACTGGAGATGAATCAGCTGAGACATGTGGCCTTGAGTCTGACCATGACCAATTAATCATATCCACAACAGAATCTGTGGACATTCTCAGTCATGTCCCAACAGCTGAAAGTGTGGTTGACACATCCAGTGACCCAAAGAACAATGATCAAACAGAATGCCTTGGTAACATAAACCAGGGAGGAGTGAAAGACCCAACATTAGTGTCCAGCACATTGTCTGAACCACCCATGACTGATGCTGAGCAATGTAGAGATGGAGGAAGATCTACGCTTATTGTCACGGATTCTCCAATGACAGAAACTCAATTGTCTACAGATACATCTAAGGATATTAATCAGAGTACTGCACCTGAAGAGAATGCAGATGTCACAATCAAAACTCCAGTCACTGCCAAATCTGAAGAACACTGTCCAAAAGCTCCCAAAATTGAAGAACACACTCCAGAATTTCCATCATCTGAGAAACGCACTCTAGAGTCTTCAAAATGCAATGATCAGACTGTAGAATCTGACAAATCTGAAGGCCAATCTCTAGAACATTCTAAATTGGATGATCACAATCTAGAACCTCCTAAATTCGCAGTGCGTGCTGCAGAACTTCTCAAATCTGAGGCAGAACATGGTCCAGAAATTCTCAAATCTGAGGAAAAATCTCTAGAACGTTCCAAACCAGAGGAACAGTCTCCAGAACCTCCCAAATGCGACATGCACACTGTAGAACTTGGAAAACCAGAAAACCAAGCACTGGTCCCTACCAAATCTGAAACATCAACATGTAACACATCAGAACCATGTGTTGTACTACCTTCACAGCCTGTGCCAAGCTCATCACCTGCACCTGGCATTGCAGAACCACCGATGGCAAGGCCCAGGATGAGAGCTCCAGGGGCTGTGGGGCCACAGGGACAGAGGATGACAGGACCACGGATGGGAATGGTTAGGCCAGAGGGAGGTAGGATGAGTGGACCCAGACCACCACGACCACAGAAAGCCCCAGAGCCCGCTCCCTTCTCTGGCTTCATGTCCATGTTCTCAACCCCAGCTGCCCCCAGTAACACGTCATCGATTGGTGGGCTCTTCTCCTCTTCTACAGGCTCACTTTTTGGATCAGTTTCAAATCCTTCTCCCAAAAAGCAGGAACAGAAAACTTCTTTCTTTGGCCTCTCCACCAACATTGGCACAGACACATTGGCAAACGATATTTTTGGTATGTTCAAGGGTCCTGGATCCACAAACTCAAATGAGCCTTCACAGTCTAACAGTGCTGACAGTGAAAAGAGAAACGATCATTCTGCGCCAGAAGACACACCAACCCCAGAGTTAGATTTCAGTGGAGATGCTAAGCCATCACTGGAGCTTGAGCAAAAGACCAAGGGCTCTGAAGACTCCGTCATCTCTGATTCTGGACCCACAGAGCAGCCATCCTCCCGCACCACAGACAAACCTGAGGAAACATCTGCTAAAACTGAGGAGTGTGCAGAGGGAGAGCAAATGGGTCACACTACAGCTAATCAGGACACATCACCTCAACCCCCTGCAGAAGAAAACCTGAACACAGAGACTGCCAGTGGGCTTTTCTCAGGCTTCAAGACCTTCTCGTCCAACATATTTCATGCTGAGAAGACAAGTGCAGTGAAAGATTCCACAGCATCTGTGTTAAACTTAAACCTTGGCTCAGTTTTTGACACTCAGCCCACAAAGCCTGACCTTTCTGAGCCATCACCAGCTGCACCAGCCCAGTCAAAGAGTCAGTCGGTAGAAGAAGAAACTGAGGCTGAGAAGGTGTCTCCTGCCTCTGGAGAAACTGAAGGTGCAGATGAAAGTGAGACAGAACATCTGACCGAGGATTCCACAACAGGGAGTTGTGACTCCTTAAGCCAGTCGCCTCTGTCTGACATCCACTCTCTGCCCCCCTCACTGCCCCCCTCACTGTCCCCCTCACTGCCTACCTCACTGTCTCAGGAGAAGGTCCCTCCACCAGAGCTCCACACTAGTCAACAAGTTTCGACCACAGAAGACCATACAGAGAGGCCAACCAATGCACAGAGCAGGCAAGTTCACAATATCTCCCTTCTGTGCCATTCTTTTTGCTTCTCTTTTGAATGTAAGTCTCTGGACCTTTAGTCGAGAGAGTCTTAGTGCACCAAAAGTTGTATTAGTTGACTAGTCATTTTATTTAGATTAATAGGGCAACAGCAGAAAGGAGGAGTGAGTGAGTTTGCTGAAGATTTGTCATTTTTTCCTATTTATATGTAAAATAGATAGATTACACTTGTGAATCATGAGTTTAATTATTCTTAATATAAATATATTATTTCTTTGTATTTACCTGCATAAATAGTTGTCTTTTCATGAACTCTCATGCAGGTGTAGTCTTATGAGTGCAGTTTGAGTCAGATACATATAGATACGTAATAGTTTCAAGTGCATTTGCCAAGCCTCCTTTTTAGTGGACTAATTGATAATCTTTAGTCGATCAAGAATTTTTGTAGTCAAATACGGCCCTATTAGAATGCACCTCTGTTGTCTTATTCCACTTTGTTTCATGTCATAAAGTGAACCTATTGTTTCTTCTATTGCAGTGCTCCTGACAACAGTCATTTAGATCCAGGTCCACAGGAGGACCCGATAACATGTCAGCCCAAGTCTGGTTTGGAGCAGACATCTACAGATGTCCATGAACCTCTGCCCATGCCAAGCCAAGCAGCTGCTCAGGATGAAGAAAGGGGAGAGCTTGGACTGAAGCAGGAAGTTGAGGGACAAGAACATCGGAGAGAGAGTCAGGGGGAGAGCCACAGAATGAGTGAGCAAGAAGACGAGACTGAGGAGAAGGAGTTACATTCTGAGCCAGAGCCTGGAGTGAGAAAGGACCAGGAGGAACCAGCACTCATCTTGCCCCCACAGCACAGTGTCACTCCCTGCAAGTCCAGGTAAGCAGATTTGAAAGACAGGATTATAGAACTGAATGAATATAATAAGAGTTGTTAATTAGCATATGTGCTAATACAGTTGAAACCTGAAGTTTACATACACAATATAAAAACACAGATGCTTTTTTTCTCATTGTTTGACATGAAATACTAAAGTTTTCCTGTTTTAGGTCAATTAGGATCATCATTTTTTTTCTTTTTACTAAAAATGCCAGAAGAATGAGAGAAGGTGGGTTTTTTTTACAATTTGTGATTACTTTCTTCAAAGTCAGAAGTTTAAATACAGTAAGAATACTATGCATTTAAACAATTTGAGAAAAACCCAGATCATGATGTCATGTCTTTAGAAGCTTTTGATGAAGGCACATGTGAAACACACTCTTTCTTTTGTAACTTCATGTGAAAGTCAAAAGAAATCAGCCAAGATATTAGGAAGAGAAGAATTCTGTGTGTGGACAATTCTGGTTCATCCTTGGCTGAATGTGGCATCTCCAGGCATCTTCAGATGCCTGAAGGTGAAATTGTGTTTAAGAAATCTTTCTCTCATTATTCTGGCATTTAGCATATAGAAATAATTTTGGTAATCCTAATTGACCTAAAATAGGAACAGTTTAGTCTGATTTCACATCATATATGCATGTGTCTTTTAATATAGTGTATGTAAACTTCTGCTTTAAATGTTTCACTTAATACTTTCACTTTCAGATCACAGTTTATATCAAATGTAGCAATGTTACAAGATAGTTGTTTTGCGCTGTGAGCCTCGTAACACTTTCTGGACCACTTTATTCTGAAGAGTGGATTTTTTTTTTTTACCTGTACTTGGACAAACCGCAGTAGATAATGATCTCGAAGATGTAGTTGGATCATATGTTAGACATTTTGCCTGCAACTTTAATGAGAATATTTACATAGGCATGACATGCTGGGCTCTGTGCAGACACACACACAGAACCTGTGAGTGACTCACATTGTGCTCCATGTTGCACCTTGAGTGGCTCGTGTTGCACTCAATGCTGCATATTGAGAGACGTTTCTGCGGTATACTGTGGGTTCTAAAACTTTACGATTTACTTTACGATTAACCTACTGTGGCCATAAATATTCACGGTAGTTGAAAAAATTGTTAATCTTGACATCCCTATTCACCACTCATTCACACATTAATATATTGGCACAAACATGGATTTAGTTATTAGAATCACTACAGTAGATGTCTGTGTAATTCCTCAGTTGCCAAGGTCTGATCCATAGTAAAAGTCAAATCTGTCAACTGGACAGAAAGTTGTATGAGTCAACATGTTTCGCTGCTCATCCAAGCTGCTTCTTCAGTTCTGGTCAGATTGCGGGCCGACACTGCCCTATATCTATCTGAAGGGAGGAGCTAACTACACTGAAACTGTAAACAGCTATTCTTTACAGGTTTCTGTATGTAGGCTGGGTCTGTTGAACTACACTAAGTGTGAACTGAGCCTGAGACCTACATAGCATAATCATTCAGCCTAAGTAGTGGTTAGATTTATAACTCCATCGTCAGACCCACAGCAAAACAAGGAAATGAAGAAAAAAAAAAGAGCCTAGCCGGTAGGCTCATACAGGCTGAATAATTATGCTAAGTAGGTCTCAGGGTACATGGCCACATGGACTATTGGCCATATTGGCCAGATTAAGTTATGTTCAACTCCAGGCATCTTTTTGATGAGAAACAGCATTATAATATAGATCAGACAATAGTGAAATATGGGCTCTGTCCCCACTAACATATCTGACCAATTTGTACTCACGAATTGCCGTCAACATCACAAAACAAAAAAGATAGTACCTTATTTTATTATGCTGATGATATTTTTTTTAAATATCTCCTCAGCTTCGATTTTGGGCCTCCTCCCTGCTCTCCTGCCACTGTCAGATGGCTAAAAGTCTACAACCGTGTCCGTCTGCAGCTTCTAGAGGTATGTCACTGCTCTTCCTTCTGAAAGGCTTGAGTTTCAGTTTGGAGACGAGAGTTTTGGGGGTAGAGTTTGGATTTGTGTGAGAGCACTGAGGTGAGTGAGATGTGTCAAAAATCAAAAAGAGGAAGTAAACGAATAGGAAAAAATGAAATAAAACTGAAAATTTAAATGGCATGATTTCTAACACTGATACAGTCAATATTACTGAGGTCTGTTTGTATGAGCTTTGCATTGTATAGCTTGGGCACCATCGCCTCACTTATGAATGTGTTCACATAAAGTATTAAAAAAAAAAAAACAGAATTCAGACAGAATTCTGGCATGGCACAGATCGGGCCAAGGTTACAAAAAATGTCTGCTGCACTTAAGGTTCCTAAGGGCACAGTGGCCTCCATAATCCTTAAATGGAAGATGTTTGGGATGACCTGAACCCTTCCTAGAGCTGGCTGTCCAGCCAAACTGAGCAATCGGGGGAGAAGAGCCTTGGTGAGAGAGGTAAAGAAGAACCCAAAGATCACTGTGACTGAGCTTCAGAGATGCAATCGGGAGATGGAAGAAATTTCTAGAAAGTCAGCCACCACTGCAGCCCTCTACCAGTCGGGCTTTATGGCAGAGTGGCCTGACGGAAGCCTCTCCTCAGTGTAAGACACATGAAAGCCCGCATGAAGTTTGCTAAAAAAACACCTGAACGACTCCAAGATGGTCTGATGAGACCAAGATAGAACTTTTTGGCCTTAATTCTAAGCGGTATGTGTGGAGAAAACCAGGCACTGCTCATCACCTGTCCAATACAGTCCCAACAGTGAAGCATGATGATGGCATCATACTGTGGGGATGTTTTTCAGCTGCAAGGACAGGACGGCTGATTGCAATCAAAGGAAAGATTAATGCGGCCAAGTACAGGGATATCCTGGACGAAAACCTTCTCCAGAGTGCTCAGGACCTCAGACTGGGCCGAAGGTTCACCTTCCAACAAGACAATGACCCTAACCACACAGCTAAAATAACGAAGGAGTGGCTTCAGGAAAACTCTGTGACTGTTCTTGAATGGCCCAGCCAGAGCCCTGACTTAAATCCAATTGAGCATCTCTGGAGAGACCTGAAAATGGCTGTCTGCCATCCAACCTGACAGAAGTGGAGAGGATTTGCAAGGAGGAATGGCAGAGGATCCCCAAATCCAAAAAAACAAACTTGTTGCATCATTCCCAAAAAGACTCATGGCTGTATTAGCTCAAAAGGGTGCTTCTACTAAATACTGAGCAAAGGGTCTGAATACTTATGGCCGTGTGATATTTCAGTTTTTCTTTTTTAATAATTCTGCAAAAATTTCAACCATTTTGTGTTTCTGTCAATATGAGGTGCTGTATGTACATTAATGAGGAAAAAAAATGAATTTAAACATGATTTTAGCAAATGGCTGCACTATAACAAAGTGAAAAATTTAAGGGGGCCTGAATACTTTCCGTACCCACTCTGTATGTATGTGTGTATATATATATATATATATATATATATATATATATATATATATATATATATATATATATATATATATATATATATATATATATATATATATATATATATATATATATACTACTACACTACACACTACACTCACACACACACACCCACACACACACACATACATACATACATACATATATATATATATATATATATATATATATATATATATATATATATATATATATATAAATTACTTTTTATCACAGAGGTAATAAACTACTAAAAGTCCCAAGGGTTGTAGGAAGAAACTGTGAGTTGTGTGGTTCTTGACTTAATGCTTCTGTATAGTGTGAGTTTGAGGGATGCCACTGTGTATGACATTTGCTTTGAAAAAAAAAAAAAAATTGTGGTTATGCAATTAGTTGGAAAGATGTGGTGAGATATTTTTTAAAAATCTAATTGTCCAAATGTTTGCAGTCTTATACTGTATTCATCATGTCATTTTTGTGGTGTGTGTATTTTATTTATTTTATATTTATTTTTATTTTTTTTTCATGACAAGCCTTCCAAATGTGAGGAATAGACATTACGAATTTCCAAAATCAGAAGAAATACAGGAATATAAGATAGAGAAATACAATGTAGAACCTCAAAGCAGAACAACAATCTCTAGAACATTCTAAATTGGAAGAACATGCTAAGAGCATTCTCCAAAACGTCCCAAATATGAAGAAAATGCTACAGAACATCCCAAATCTGAATCTTCCCAAACCAGAAGAACAATTTCCAGAACCTCCCAAATCTGAAAAAAAAACACACTCTAGAACTTGGCAAAGCAGAAAACCAAACCAAATCCAACCAAATCTCACACCTTACCATTTTAACTATCCTATTTTCCTTATTTTGATTTAAGTCTGAGAATGGATTTATAAAAAGGAGATAAATGATGTCTATGGCCCCCATTCCTGTTCAAGAGGGATTGACTTTTCCTAACAGAAATCTATCTCCATTTTTTTTTTTCCTTTGGCTAAGATCTGTACCTCACTATCTTCAAAAGAGTGGTTAGTGGCTTTGAGATGGAGATGTACAGCAGTCTGGGGTCCAGAGCTGCTCTCATGACAGAGAGATGGGTGAACCAGTATCTGTCTTCTGACTCGGGCACAATTCACACTTAGTGTAGTTCAATAGATCTAGATATCAAATAGAAACTGTAAGCAAATAGGTGTGTTAGTTTGAGTGTAGTTAGCTCCTCCCTTCGGGCAGATATAAGCAGAGTCCCACCAGCAATCTGATCAGAACTGAAGCCCCGCCCATGGGTGAGTGGCAAAACATCTTCACTCTAAAACTGAGACAGAAAGAGAGACAGAAAGGGAGACAGAGACAGAAAGAGAGAGATGTAGATGGAAAGAGAGAAACAGACAGAGTGAGAGAGAGAAACGGAGTGAGAGGGGGCAGAGGGGAAGACGGACAGAGTGGACAAGAGTGGAGAAGAGAGGAATAAAGAGGAGAGGGATGGATATAGAAGGACATAGTCAAGGGGGACAGAGAGGAGAGAGAGAAAAAACTAGAAGGAGAGCAAGGATGGATAGAGAGGAGGGACGCAGATGAGGGGACAGGAGCTCCCACTGCTCTGCTGCTGGCCACAGTTAAGGATGGGAGCGTCCCACAGTGTAGTGGAGATGTCCTCTGGGGACATCTGTGTGTCTGAGGGGACTGTGGTGTTGCGAGGATGTGTCTCTTCCCTGGGGACAGCTACGTCTTCAGGTATGTCTCTGTCTCACTGGACACAGCAGCATTTTCTCCCCTGTGGCTTCTGTGTCATGTGTATACTGTACGTACTGCATGCTGGTGTTGTCACAATACTAAAATTTCAAACTCGATTTTGATACTATGGAATAGACTCGATACTCAATACTGATTCTAATACCATGAAGATAAAAAAAAAACAAAAAAACATACTTTTTATTTAGACAGTAAAATGTGATTTCAACATTAAATCATAGTACTTTCTTTCATATTACCATGTGGCCTTATATCTGTGATTCATATGGTCCATGGGCGTATGCTAGACTATGTGGTCTTCTACTTGTTTTGATACAGTGCAGGATCATTTTAAAGCTAATCAGAAAAGGTTAATTTCTGTCTGTGAATGTGATTTTTTTTTTTTTTTTATGTATTCATTTTTGTATTGATACCTGCTCAAAAGTGTTTCTAGTTTCAATGCTAGTTTTAGTATTGATTAGTATCCAATTTGCAGTACTTTTGACAACCCTACTGCGTGCTATGCTTAATCAACAATCAATCATTTTATGTCAGCATCAATTCATTCACTGTTCATTTGGGATAATTATATCTCTTCATTTGGAGACTTTTTTTTATCCACTGGCATTGTTACCACTCGCAGACTAACTTTCCCATAGAGACCCTTGATAGTACAGTTTAAGTATCTGGCAGCACCGCACAGCCAGGCGATGCCATGTAATAACATAGCTGTGATCTGGCAGAGGTACAAGTATGATCAGGATATGAGATGTCTCACCACCGTAAAAGCATTGGAGTCTGTAGACTTTTGGCAGGAGCTGCTGGCACAGGGCCAGCTCTCCTCTGGGACAGACTCACGAGTGGCAGTCTATGTGGTCCACTCCTGTGCATTACATCACCACCCTCTGCGCCCCGATCGCCTCCCATTGGCTGATGGGCTGTGGCTGTTACAGGCTGTCCTCAGAGTGGGTGGGGTCACAGTGGAGGACAGTTTTTATGGTAGACTAGCATCCTGCAGTTTTATCATTGGAGTAATTGCAAGTACAAGTGTGCAGTGTGTCTGAGGGATATTAAAGTGCATAGGGTTAGGTTAGACAGGTTAACATAATTTATTTAAGATGTTGCTAAAATCTTGCTCAGTTTCTTATAGTTTTTTCGTATTAGTCAAGTTTATAATTTCACTTCCTGATTGGATACAGGCAGCAGATCTGACATAGAGGCAATTCCATAACTGCTACTTTGCAACCATAATGTTTGCAAAGGTTAAAACGTATCTAAAAGTACACAATAGTAAAATAATAGAGTTTAAAAATAATAAAGTTTAAATTGTCAGAAAAATGCCTTCTTTGTTCATAAATTGCATTTTGGATGAAATTTCCATGTTGATAGAGGGATTCTGTTTAACAACTCACTGCAACTCACAAACTGTTGCTTAATTGATGTAAAGCTATAATACATATTTACCACAGGTACTATCCCACCAAACCAAGTCAGAATCAAGTCAGAAATATGAAAACCTGTTACCTACTCTTAAACAACCCCTCTATGAACACTACAACTTAAACTATTTGAGAGCCTTGCTTCTGTCAGTGTCCCTTGGGGCAGCTGTGGCTACAGCAGTAGATTACCCTCAGTATTACCATAGACATTACCATCACCAAAATGCATCCATCAGAAAACTGGAATAGGGTTATTCTCGTGCATTTACAGGTTGTCTCTAGATTGTCTCTATACAGTAATCAAGCCATTATACTTCTTGACCTATCCTTGGTGAAAAGATAATTGAACCAGGGGAGAAATGTGCTGTTGATCTTTCAGCTTTAAAAGTCCTGTGATGGTGAATAGAGTATTATAGTGTGTGTGCTCTTCTGACTCTTTTAGACATGGGCCATAGACCCTGAGTTATCTACTGAGGATAGTGCTCCTGGCTGAGATTATTATGAATCCCAAGCACCCAGGAGTACAGAAGGGGATGGAGAAGCCCAAGAGAGCCCCAAACCCCAAAGTGGCTGTAGCACTCAAGGGGAAGATACATCGTCTAATGCAAGGTTCCAGTCTCCATGACACCCCTGACAACCAGCTCTTTCACCCTGCTTCAGAAGAGGACTGGGACACCCATGGAGGACCTTATCCCAGCTCAGAGGCCTGCTCCTCAGGAAGTCACACCAGCACAGAGCCTGTCTGTGTGGGTGAGGTGGAGCTCAACAGAGAGGGGTGCATTAAAATCCCCTGCTCTCTGCGGGACAAACGCTCTCGTGGGCCAGCTAAAGTCAAACACATTTCATTTGAGGGAGAGATCGAAGAGATCTCTGACCCAGAACATTCCACTCCCCATTACAGACCAATTCGAGCAGAACCCCGGCCTCAGCGGCAGAAGAGGCCGCACTCTGCCGGGAACTACCTGGACTACTCTCAGGAGGACTCCAGTGTGCTCATCGAGAACATCCTGAAGGAGCTTAGAGGCATCAACAAGATCCAGGAGGAGCTGTGGGACCTGCGGCTGCACCTGACCTCAGTGCGCGGCTCGGTGGAGGAGGTGTCCTCCTGTGTGGACGCCATGTTGTTGGAGATTGAGGGCATGCGGTCAGACAGCAAGCCCCGTCCAGCAGTGTCCAGGAGAACTAAGGGAAGGAGCAGAGACGCACTGCGCAGGAGGCCTGTTAGTGCTCATGCTTCTTTGGCTTCAAAGTCCGAAGACACTGGGGTCTTTCCTCCAGATGTCTTAGCAGGTGCCATGACACGTAAAGAAGGCTTTAGTTCTCTGGAGCTAATGGACCCTCAAGACTATCCCAGCCCCAGCTCATTGTCCTCTCGCTATAGCTCCAAGTCTGAGTCCGACCTAGAGGCGGAGGCCTGTTGGGACCTCAGGGGCAAAGGTGGACAACATCCCTGGATGTGGGCTCAGCCTCCACCGAGTGCCCAGGGAGTTGACATAAGGCAGGGCTATTTGACTGAAGAATATGAGGTGTATGGCTATGAGCAGGTCTGTGACTGCTGTGGAGGTGCATCGGCCCAGGGTCACTCCACAAACAGACAGGACTACACAATGTCACCAGATGATTCCACACAGGTTTATTCTGGTAAATATCACAGCCCACGTTCTGCTAGAGGAGGAAAACCTATTCAAAGTCAAAAACAAAGATCTCGAGCCTCCTCAAAGGAGCATCTGAAAGGTCTCAATGTTCAAACCTCAAGAAAACCTGGCTACAGCTCTGAGGGGGGTCAGGAGGCAGAGTTCTATAGACAGTCCAGAGAAGTGCAGCACACTTCAGACAGTGACCTGCTCAAACATCAGCGTGGAACTCACTTCTTCTCTGGACAACAGGACAGGTACAATGGCAGCCACAGTCTAGACGATCAAACGCTGGACTTTGTAGCAGATCTTTACTCAGAGCAGAAAGGAAGAGTAGGTTTTACATATGACCGTTTTCATACAGGGTATGACCCCAGTTTAGGGTGTGACCAGTGTCAACCAGGAGAAAGAGCCCATTCTGACTCTGCAAGGCAGCAAAGTGTTCAAGACACGCTTGAACAAACAAATGGCAACTTTTCACTGGCCTCTCCAGACAACTCCACTCTCTTTATCACTGACAACATGTGTGAGGACCTTAAAGGGATTTATCCCAAAGGGTCCTGGAGCCCTGAGAATGTGTCTGTGCACGGGGTGGCAGAAGGTCCTCCAGAGCCGACCCCTTCACACAAAGGGCCAGAAGGCCCTGAGACCAGCGTGGAGGACACTGTTCAGCTGAGCTTTCAGGAGGTTCTGCTGCTGAAGAAGGAAAGCAGACGCCTTACCAGTGTGTCCTTGTTCACCTTTTCAGAGACTGGTCTGGAGACAGGTATAACTCAACCACACTACCAGGGTCAAGTCTTGGGGCTGGCCAGGGGTTGCACAGGACACTCTTGTAAAAGGTTCAATTAACTTTTTCTTATGCGTATCAAATAACCAAACTATACAATGTAAGATGGTAACAATAATACATATATCTAAGCTTGACTAATTTACCCAATAGTTGATATCTGACAAAAAAAACACCTGAACTTAGTTAAATAAATGTATAACCTGTTAGAAAATGCCCTTCTCAGTTGTGGATGGAATTCTCTTCCATATGAAATCTCTTTACTTATATCATATGCGTTTTCGAAGTCTTCCTGTCATTTTCCACATTTCTTTGCTCTTTGTGAAGAAAGTCAGTCTTCAGCACTGTTGAATCCTTCTGCCATCTGGCATTTAGCAAAGAGAAATAATTTTGGTGATCCTAATTGACCTAAAATGGTAAAAGTTTAGTCTGATTTCATGTCAGACAGTGAGAAAAAAAAAGTGTATGTGTTTTTATATAGTGCATGTAAACTTCTGTTTCAACTGCATATGTTTTTGTATAATTACAATGGAATGCAAAAATATAATATCTTAGTGCTATAAGGATTGTCCCAAAAAAGATTATCGAGAGTTACATTTTTGCCATTGTCGTCCACCCGTAGCGGTGACTTATTTTTTTCTTATTTGGTTAAATCTCCAATATGAGAATGTGAGGAGGGATGTCTTCTTAATCTGGCTCATGGACACAGTGTGTTGCTCTGTTTCTTTTCCAGGCAGAAGTCTTCGTGGAGATCAGGTGCTTTTGTGGTTGTGTTTATATTCTTCCTTTGAAATCTATTTATCAAACATGGAGCATGATATCTTCCGGACACTGAATGAATGGGTCTGGAGTGGATATGTGTGGCACTAATACTGAAATTCAACCTTTTCTAATACAGTGCATGCTATAGATTTAAAAACTTCACATGTCTTCATTATATTACGTTGTGTCTCTTTGATTCTTTTAGAATGAAGATCAGGATGGACATCCTAACAAGCATCCTTGGATGAAAGCGAGGTCTGTCTGCTCCGCATGCTGTCTCCTGTTATGTTCTATGTCCACACTGACACTTTTGTGTATGCGTGTATGTGTGTCCGTGTGCATATGTGTGCAGAGGGAAGCTCTCGTTCGGGATTGACAGTACTCCGGAGATGCGCAGAGCCAGGACTGTTCCTCTAGTAAGCGTGGTGAGTGTGAGCAGCCTCTCTAGACTACCTACTCAAACAGCCATACCCTCCATCTGAAAGAAGTCATTATTTAGTCTGTATTTGTTATTCCCCTCGAATCCTATGCTAATTCAATTCAATTTAATTTTGTAAAGCTCAAAATCACAACAGCAGTTGCTTCTTAGGACTGAACACACCAATTGATATAACAACAGAAAGTTAGAAAATCAACAATGAAACAGACATTGGTCAGTAACAGAGCAAATGAATCAACATAAAACAAGCAAATGTCCCAGAACATCCCCTGTCCTTAGACTCTCCTTCTTGGCAAGGAAAAAAAAAACAGTGGAGAAAAAGAGAAACCTTGATAAGGACCACAGTGAAGGTGAGATCCATGCCCATAGATGGGCAGGCTGCAGATGTGTCCAAGACAAATCCAATTGCAGATAGAGTTCAAGACTGTAGGGCCAGAGCCCAGGACAGAGGGAGGCTTAACCACAGTAGGGGTGACCCTAGCCAGGTATTGGGTCATCCAACCAGGTCCATCTAGGGTCCAATCATCACCGAGTGGTCAGTGGCCAGGCATCTGAAACAGTTGCACTTCCCAGAAGGGAGTGGAACAGGGAACATGTGAATGGCAGTGGATGAACTGCAGGTGATCTGAATAGTGAATGTAGAGCCATGTGTTCGTTGTGAACACCACAGAATGAGTCTGGTGATGATTTAAGGACTTAAAGAAGGGTTATTTTACTGTTATAGGGTATTAACTGCTGGTTTGAAAATGGTATAGTTGCCAAAAAACAATGTATTAACATGTTTTATAAGTTTTCACTTTAGTTTTTGGCACTCTCTCCGTCTCTCTATTCACTTTGCTCCCCGTATTAAGTCATTCACAACACAGCTGTGTCTTCAGTAGTAGCTTACCATTAACATTACCATAAAAATTAACATCACCAAAATGCATACATCAGAAAATTGGAATAGGGTTACTCTCGTGCTTTTACAGGTTGTCTCTAAATTGATCATATACAAAAATCAAGCCACTAGGCTTCTTGACCTACCCTTGATGGAAAAATAATTAAGCTAGGGTAAAAATGTGCTGTTGATCTTTCAGCTTTAAAAGTCCTGTGATGGTGAATAGAGTATTATAGTTTGGGTGCTCTTCTGACTCTTAGACATGGACCATAGATCCTAACTGCACATCGCAGAAGGATTGTCAAGTTGCTGTGTATAGTTTTGTATCATACTTTTACATATTTATGGAGAATTTTCACATGAGAGAATGGGCTTGTGGGCTGAGCATTGCACAGAATCTTACAGCTAACCATAAGGAGGGAGGGCCCAGGAAACAACGCTAAAAGAGTAGTAAAATGGATGAAATATAAAATTTTTAGGCATGTTCTGGTGAGGGAATAACATTATAACATGGTAGAACTGAACATTGAACTGAACTGAAAAAATGTGAAAAGAGCACTTTTGAGTGCTCAGACAAGACTATTCTGGATTAATGGCCTAATGAAACAAGCATGAATGAAATAAAATGCAACTCGAGACATGCTTAAACTCAAAAAAGTAAAGTTTGCATAATGGGTATTAGTAAATACATAATCAATATGATGTGATCTTCAGTTATCTTGAACAATGTGACTTGTATGTGCTTCTAACTGAGTGTTGTGTCTACTCTCTCCCGCTGCCCCCTCAGGCCATGGTAAGTACACAGGCTCAGACTGGCATGAGAGTTGTTATTATCATTTATTCTGTATGCTTATCATAATATTTGTGCTTTGCATGAACTCATTTCTAATTTGGTTTAAACAGACATTGGACATATGTGCAGTTGTGCTTAATGTATTTTGTTGGAATAAGATTACATATCCCAGATCCCAATTGAACTGTAGGTGCTCGAGTGCATGGCCCAGTGCATAGGCTGGGTAGAGCTCATCTGTACATGAATCATTTGAATTCTCTCAGGACGGTAACTATGCAGAGAAGTGCATTTGATAATAAATCTATGATGGCGTCAGCATGTCCTCCAAGATGTCCTTCAGACATTGCCCTCTCCATACACATTCAACAGGCTTGCATACTGCTGAGGTCTGCATACTGCACCCATAGGTGTCTAAGCTCATGTCTGCATACTGCACCCATAGGTGTCTAAGCTCATGTCTGCATACTGCACCCATAGGTGTCTAAGTTCATGTCTTCTCTCTTCTGCCCCAGACGGTGATCCAGAGTAGGAGGGCGGCGCAATCCAGTCCGGCATCACTGAAGGACGAGGAACTGGTGGGTGTACTACAGTGTACATTTGACCTTTCATTTTATGTATTTAATTTTATTCAGTCTTATTTTTCTGGTCAAAAGGCTATTTTTAAGATGGCAAAACTCAGCACTGGTCTCTTTTAAAGTTGTGAAAAGCACCTGTATATTCATTGGGATAAATAATTAAGATGCTTGGAATGCATTAGGAAAGTGAGGTATAACTTTGAACCACTGCAAACTGTTTAAAATGAACTAGCTCTTTTTCTGCACTTTAAAGACCAAATGTATTGCTGTACCTGATATTTGCTGTCTTGAAAATATGAAAAAACAGAACTTGTTCATATGGTTTGCACTGTTCCAAGGTTATTCCTCACTTTCCCATTCTGAACAATGTACTTTTTCATCCCGATGAACTGTAAGCCTTTTTCTCAACTTTCAGAGGCCAGAGTAAAGCTATCAACAACTAGCATGTTAATCTCACACTTCCTGATTAGGTGCAAACAGTATACAGATTTTACAGACTTATTTTGACCTCAAGAGTTGCTTACACAATATATCTATACTGGGGCAAGACAAAGTTTGCTCAAATACATGGAAAAAAATCTGGTACAGGCCCTTTAAATAGAGATAATCTAGAGCTAATCGAACTACTGAAACTATTAATATCCTGAACTCCAGCCCTATGCTCTCTGGGCTTGCCCAGAGGTGGGTATTTACTCAGTTACAATTGACTGACTTTTTAATGAAAGTGTACTTTTCTTGCAGTATATTTTTAGTCCTACTTTAATAATATTTTTATTGAAGTAAGAGTACTCTCATACTTGCGTACAAGTTGTGGTTCCTATTCTCACTGTGAGTAAGTCTACAAGTGACAAAAGCTATGCTGACAGTATGAAATGATTTGAACACTTGTGTTTCTTGCACCACTCTTTCACATGTGATTTAGTTTGTCTCATTTTTGTGTCCATCCTTTGAAAATACCAGATTTTGTGCATTGTTCATTGTCCGTTCATTTTCATTAACTTTAAATTATAAAACTGATGTTACGTCCTGACAGTTACTCTTGTTGTGGAATTTCTAATAGTCAAAAAGCAGACCTTTGATTCAAGACAACAGAGAAGTTGTCTTGAATCAAAGGTCTGGTTTATTGAATCAATTGTGCACAATTGTCAAAGAGCTGTGTCCCTAACTGTGTCGTCTCGCCCTCAGCTGACAAATGTAAATAATACAGAGTATTTATACCACCAAAACAATCTTGCCAGTTTGGTCTAATCGAAGCGGCTTTGACGCCAGACACAAAAGGACATAACAACATAACAGATAGTATTATGAAGGTTAGGTCAAAATGATCCATAATAATACAAATAAAGATTTATGCTAAAGAATGCCATAACAATTCCCCCCTTTTGATTATAATAAATCCCATTTATTTTAATCAACTCAACTTAAATCTTTATTTCAAAATCACACATGGAGGAATATGAAAACATGTACCCAAAATCATCCCTGAATAAAACCTTTCAAAGAAAGAACACCTGATCAAAATAAAATCACAGGAATAACATAACTGCTGTATTCATACTGATTAGGGAACACATAGAAGAGAAAATAAAATACAACCTGAGTATCGATTTAAATTACATGCATCATTAAAGTTTTCTGTTTTTTTTTCTCTCGTTTCTCATTTTATTTTATTTTTTTCTAATCAAAGTGCTCAGCAGCCCACTCCATGCCCAAGCCGTTGCTGGACGCGTCCGCGCCGTCAGCCGCCACCCAGAACATGAAATGGAACTCACTGAGGTTGAAGTCTGCTCATCTGGAGCATAAGTTCTGTAATAAACGAGTCATCGTCAGAATCAGAAACATAATCGGGATCAGGTGGATACACAACAGCCTCAATGTCGTATTGATTTTGGACAAAATGGGAACTCACTATTTGACGCATAGCTTTTAACAGACAGGGGACCACACAGGAGCACAAGATCAAGATCATACCTACAATTATGGCCAGATTGATGAGAACATGTCAAACATTTAACCTTCAAGACCCCTACCCCTGAGAGAGGGAGTATCAGCATCAGGCTCAGGAGCCATATCAAAGCAAAACAATACCCATGGATGTACGATGGGAGATCAATGAGTCAGTTCCGATTACCACGAGGCCTCAGCACACGGTCAGTAGGTTCAGGAATGCGGAGTTGTGTCCGTGAACCAGGAGGTCTCCCTCGTGGCTTGCGTCCGCTGGGACCCGCCAAAGGGTCTGGTCCGGTCTCGGTGGTGGGGGCAGCGTTTGAGTCTACCCCTTGTTGCTCGGGAGCGGTGGTGCAGCCCTCGCCAGGGTCACACGATGGTTCCTCGAGTGGAGAAGGGACAACCCGACAATGTGAAGCGTGAATCCAGGTGCCCCGCTCTGCAACTTTCACTGCCGTGTCGGTGATGAGGAGAACCACGTAAGGTCCCACCCAGCGTTGCGAGTGCCAGTGTTTGCGTCTGGTTTCCTTGACCAGAACAGAATCTCCCACTCGGATATTGTGCAGTACAGCCTCAGCTGCCGTTGGCAGGGCAGCTTTAACCTGTACAGAAATCGAAGACAAAAGTGCATTAAGTTCCTTACAATATGCCAAAACATTGTCATCGCACAAGGAGCTGTGTGGAAGTTCCCTTGGAGGTGGGCCAAGACCAAGATTTGGGGGTCTTGCAAACAGTATTTCAAACGGACTCATGTTACATCGGGATCGCACCCTCATTCGCATATACATGAGAGCAAGAGGGAGAGCTTTGATCCATGAGAGTCCTGTGTCTTCACAGATTTTGGCAAGTTTGCGTTTCAATGTGCCATTTTCCCTTTCTACCATACCCGCAGATTCAGGGTGATAAGAAGTGTGTTTGCGGAGATCAATACCTAAAAATCGGCCCACCTCCTCAACTATCCTGGCCACAAAATGCGTCCCATTATCACTTGATATTTTTTCAGGAATGCCCCACCGTGGCACAATCTCAGTTATGAGTGCTTTAACCACGGCATGACTTGAAGCATGTTTTGCATGGGAACGCCTCGACATGTCGTGACCAGGCATCAACTAAAACCAAACAAAATCTCTTACCTTCACATGGAGTGAGTTCAATGAAATCCATTTGGATGTGTCCAAACGGTCGATTTGGTGGTGGGTGCGCTGCTTGCGGGATTGGTTTAGTCCTACCTGGATTGTGTGCCAAACAAATAGCACACGACTGACAAAACTTCTGCGCATAAGCACAGAAGCCCTTTGTGAACCAGTTTTGTGTGACCAGATCAACCATTGCCCCCTTTGAGGCGTGGTCACGACCATGAGACAGTACTGCCATGTGCCTGAAAAAGTGTTTGGGGAGGCAAGGCTTGTTGTCAGGGCCAAGCCAAATGCCCTGTCGCCTCACAGCCCCATGTTTAGTCCACAGGGCGATTTCAGATGGTGTTGTGAAACTCTGCATAGCTGATAAAGATGAAGGAATGTCAACATTAGTGGGTGAAGAGCCAAGACACAGAGAGTGTATTGCCTCAGACTGATAGGACGCAGCCTTCGCAGCTGCATCCGCTCGCCTGTTACCTAAAGAGACGGGGTCATTGGAGTTAGTGTGAGCGTGACATCTGCAGATAGCCACCTCCGAAGGCAACAGAATTGCCTCCAAGAGGTCAGCAACCTGGGAAGCATTCAAAATAGGTTTACCATCAGATTTCAAAAATTTGCGGTGTCTCCACAGACCCGCCCAATCATGACACACGCCAAAAGCATACCGTGAGTCAGTGTAGATGGTCACAGATTGTCCAGCTGCAAATTCACAAGCTTTAGTTAGTGCCACCAATTCTGCAGTCTGTGCAGAATAGTGTGAGGGCAGGGGTCCTGAAACCACTGTGTCATGGTCAGAACACACAGCAAATCCCACCCTATTTCTGCCGGTGTTCGTGTCACGGGATGCAGATCCATCTACATACAAAATCAAATCAGGGTTAGTTAAAGGCTCTTCCTGCAAATCAAAGCGAGAAGCACATACCAAATCTATCTCTGACACACAGCAGTGTGGCTCGCCATCCCCTTCAATGGGCAGCAGAGTTGCAGGGTTCAGTTGAGCACACCTTTTAACTTTGACATTTGGCAACTCCAAAAGAATGGTATTGTACCTCAACCAGCGAGCAGTGGACAAGTGAGAGGTTTTCTGTTCAAGCAAGATCAGAGAAACAGCATGTGGTACCAACAAAGTGAGATCAGAGTAACCCACGAGGTCACGTGATGCTAAAACAGCCTTCTCAGCTGCGGCAACAGCACGTAAACACCGGGGCAGACCAGCAGCAACAGGGTCAAGCTTAGCAGAAAAGTAAGCAACAGGACGAAGGGTACCCCCATGTTTCTGAAGGAGAACAGAAACCATGCATCCATCACGTTCATCCACTGTCTGAGTGAAAGGTCGAGCTGGGTCAGGCAGACCCAGAGTTGGAGGTGTCTGCAAGGCTAGTTTCAAGTCACAGAAAGATTTTCCTGCTTCCTCAGTCCAGGTAATTTTGTCACACGTGCGCAGAGTCTTACCATGAATGAGCGCCCTCAGAGGAGCCTCTAGCACTGAATAATTAGGAATGAACTGTCGACAGTAAGAACAAATACCTAAAAATGACATGAGCTGTTTTTTGGTCTGAGGCTTTGGAATGTTTTGAATGGCTGCAGCCCGTTTAATAGGAATAGTTTTGCCTCTTTCAGAAATCACATGACCCAGAAAAGTGACTTCCTTTTTCACAAATTGCAATTTGGAAAGGCTAGCCTTGTGGCCATCAGCATGCAAATGTTTCAGCAGTGACACTGTGTCACGTTTACACTGTTCCTCAGTAGGAGCACACAAAAGAATGTCATCGACATATTGCAATAGACATGTGCCTTGGGTCAACTCGAGTGGAGTCAATGAATCACGCAGCGCTGCATTATACCACGTGGGAGCATGAATGAAACCTTGACACATCCTAGTAAATTTGTACAGATTGCCATCATATTCAAAAGAGAACCAAAATTGAGAGTCCTTGTGCACTGGGACTGAGAAAAAAGCATTTGCCAAATCAACCACAGAAAAAAACTTTGCTTCAGGTGGAATCTGTGATAGAATTGTGTATGGGTTTGGAACCACCGCAGCAACTGGCTCAACTGCTTCATTCACAGCTTTCAAATCTACTGTGAATCGCCATTTTTGAGGTTCACCAGGCTCACATTGCTTTTTGACTGGAAAAATTGGGCTTCGAACGCCCCCAGATTCACTTGGGACAATAACACCTGCTTTGCACAAGTCATTGAACACAGGAGCTATACCTGCCCTAGCCTCAGGGCGAAGGGGGTATTGTGGCCTACAGGGACGCACGTTAGATCGAGGCGTGATTACCACTGGCTGACAACTGCGTATGAGGCCTACATCTGTGGGGCCTTTCGCCCAGAGATCAGCTGGAATACCCCTCAATTCTGGTATAGCTTCTGCTTCAGCCTGGGACAAAAAACAGCCTGTCTCAGCACTGTTATCAGGGAACACACAAACACACCGGGATGCCTGGAGGGAGGAGGGATAGCCCATTCTCCAGGCCTGAGCAGAGTGCGAGAATGTAACAGTGTCGTCACTGGTCTGTGCCCAATCGTTGGCAGCCAAGCATTGCTCAACAAACAACCCCACCCCAGTCCACTCAACTTCTTTTGGTTTAGATAACGCTATGTAGGGGTGAGCATCTAAAAATAGAACAGGAGCCTGCAGAGACTGTGGGTTAGACACAGAAATAGCAGAGTACTGATTTGACCAGTACAACCATTCAGTAACTAACACATCCCCACTACTCTCAACCCAAAGTTTTTCAAAATCCTGAAATGCTGTCACAGGCACATCAACAGAACACTGCACGTCTTCCACGTCCCTCAACTCTGTGCTCTCTGTTGGGCATACTCTGTCAATTGCCAAATCAAGTAAGTCATTTGAGGGATTTGGGGACAATTTCCAGTGAAAATCATAACTGGGAGTTTGACTTTCCGTGTGAAGCCCTATGAAATTTGATTGGGTCACAGCCAAATCTTTTGTGGTCACCACTTGCAGACCGTTTGGTGTGGAAACTAGACAAAGGCTCAATTTGCACATCAAATCGCGTCCAAGTAGATTCACAGGACATAGTGGAGAATAGAGAAAGGAGTGCCTAAATGAATTGCCCTCAGAGTCAGAACAATGCAAAGGAGAAGTGAAACGTTCTCTTGTTGTGTTACCAGATGCTGCTTGAGAAAAAGTATACCGACCACTCATTCGGGGCACATGTGAGAGAGCTGAAGTTCGTACTACGGAATGCGTAGCCCCAGAGTCCACTAGAAATTTAATTTGATCACCATTAACAATTAAAGTGTACTCGGGAAATTTATCATGATTCTGTGATAGTTGTGCATACATGCCAATTGTCCCCTGTGCTCCAAATGAAGTGTTCTCAGGTGTGTGTGTTGTCTGGTGCATGTTACCATCTCGTGGTGGGTGTGGTAAGGCCATTTCTCCGGTGCAGTCAAGTCCATCCCCCGCCTCCGCGCCGTCTAGTCAGTCTGAAGATCGGTATCGGTCATCTCGTGGTGCCCTGTCGAAGCGGCCACGCTCATCACGGCGGTCAGCAGGCCCCTCTGACTGTGGCCCCTCCGGGCATTCACGAGCAAAATGTCCACTCTGGCCACAGATATAACAGACATCTTGACCGTACCAGGTTTGACGTCTACGTCCATCTCTGTTGTCAAACCCAGATCTCCCGCGGCCTCGCCCACGGCGGGGAAAGAATTGACGTTGTCCCCGGGCCTGTGAGAATAGTGTCATTGTGGCATTGAAAGCGTCTTTGTCTCTTTTGGCCTCTTTGGCCTGTAGCTTCTCTTGGTAGGTCAGGTAAGCGTGGCGTGCATGCTTACGCAACTCATCCAAGTCTGGTTCCTCAAGTCCACCCACATAAGTTTTGTCCACGGCAGCAGCGACCTCTGGGATCAGGCCTCTACGAATGGCATGGCAGATGTGGATATTAAATGCACGTTTTTGAACAGGGTCAACGTCAGAGAAGCCACTGTTAACAGTAAAAGTCTCAATCAAGCAATGTATGAATTGGTCAGTGTCCTCATCTGGTTTCTGTTTGCACGCTGTCACAGCAAGCATGTTGATTTTGGCAGGGAAAGCAGTTTCAATGGCCTTGCACAAGCCCTCCATGGCCTGGATGTACTCGTAATTGTCCTTGAAGCGCGGTTCGGAGGCATGCATGTCTGAGTCTGGGAAATGGTCTCTGATTTTCGTTATATCGCTTGCTTTCATCAAATTCGACAGTATCTTTCTGCATTCTCGTCCCGATGGACGGAACTCCTCATAAAAGGCACAAAACTCAGTTGCAAATCTGGTTCCATTCATTACAGGATCGGGCAGGGTGCGTGCGTTATTTTCCACCTCGTCCGTGCCCCAAGGTCGATACACAAACACAGGACCATCCGGACCGACAGCCTCCACCATAGGAAATGAGCTGGATGTGCCGGCTGTTTTTGCGGTGCTGCGCAAAGCCACTGGTGTCGTCCTGGTCAGTCTGGGTTTAGCTTTAGGTGGTGGTGGTGGGTCTTCCTCGTCCTCTTCTGATTTAGGCTGCTGGGCTCGGCTGACAGGCGGCAGAGGTCGAGGTCAGGTTGATGTGCACAGCAGAAAGGGTGCTCAGATCTGGATAGAGACGAGAATCAACAGCAGTAACTCGTTCTTTAACATTGTGTACTTGTGTGAGTGTGCTGGATCCACTGTTGTTTGCAGGTGTATATGTTTGAGTAAAAGGATTTCTGGGTGAATAAATTGGCGGACCATCCGGCCCCGTCCTACTATCGCACATATTCTTGTTTTCCCACTTGGGACCTTCCCATTTACTCCCTTTTTCACATTCATTCTTTATCTCAGTGTTGGCATGTGCTGCCTGTTTGCAAATTTTCTTACGATCACGCCTTTCTGCCTCATTCATCCACACACTCAGACATTTCTCCTGATCATTTATCATTCGTAATTTTGCAGTAGGAACCCTCTTAGCCTGCATTAGTTTCTCTCTTTCCTTTTCAAAACTTGCTTTAAGTTTATTCAGTTGGTTCAAGCTAAAAGACCCACTCTCAGGAAACCCATGTTCTTTTGACCAAATATGCAAATAATCAAGACAACCTTGACCATACTTGCTGCGCATGGCTGCAGTGACTGCAGACTCTGGGGTCCGCTGAGCCTCGCTCCTGGATTGGTTCTTTCCCATTTTCTCTAAAATGGTCAGCGCGCTGAATACCAACCTCTACGCGTCCGTAGGGTGAATTTTTTACTAGACGTTATTTTCGTCTCCTCTCCGTATTCATAAATACCCACGTTACTGCGACAATTTCAGCCCAGAACACACAATTTAGGAATACGGTAGGCTTTGCTCAACCCTCCTATTGACAAGTCCTCATTCATGCGAGGCGCATCAAGGACTAAATTTATTAGAATAAATGTCGTCCGACGTCTTCTACCTTCAGAATGACAGAATTGAACCAATACGGTGAGCCTTCAATCCCAGCCAGCGCGCTCGCAATAACAGCTAGATACCAGAGTGGAGGTCACACCAGGGCACAGCAAGTAATGGAAAGGTTTTTGTTTTTTTTTCAATTTAAAGTGTTAGTATTAGTGTTTCAGTATCCTAGTTTCCCCCTTTTTTTTTTTTTTTTTTTTTTTCCCTTTTCCCCCAAGCGAGACAGCCCCCTTGAAACAAGACAACTCACCACAACTTCTAGTAGCTCAGATTCGAGGCCTTAGCGCCGGCGTTTTCCAGCGAGAGCGATGCAGCCCTCTCACTCAAAGACAGAGATGAGGCAGGAAGGGAGTGCTCTCCCCGGGTGGCCAGCCGCTGGATCACTGTCGCAGAAAAAAGAACCGGACGAAAGGGCATGCCGACAACGCCAAATTGTTGTGGAATTTCTAATAGTCAAAAAGTCTTAAAGATATAAAAATAAACAGAGAAGTTGTCTTGAATCAAAGGTCTGGTTTATTGAATCAATTGTGCACAATTGTCAAAGAGCTGTGTCCCTAACTGTGTCGTCTCGCCCTCAGCTGACAAATGTAAATAATACAGAGTATTTATACCACCAAAACAATCTTGCCAGTTTGGTCTAATCGAAGCGGCTTTGACGCCAGACACAAAAGGACATAACAACATAACAGATAGTATTATGAAGGTTAGGTCAAAATGATCCATAATAATACAAATAAAGATTTATGCTAAAGAATGCCATAACACTCTTTAAGTTGCCCTTACAGGAGTAGTACTTTTCTCAAATACGTCTTTACTCTTATTTGGGTAATTTCTTGTAATTACTCAGGTAATATTATTCTAAATGAACGTTAATCTCTACTTTTTTGGATAATCTATCCACCTCTTGTCTTGCCTAGCTGACTGTGTTGTGTTCTGCCCTTATAGAAAGCCCACGTGTACAAGAAGACTCTGCAGGCTCTGATCTACCCGGTCTCCTGCACCATGCCACACCGCTTTGAGGTGTGGACAGCGACCACGCCCACCTACTGCCACGAGTGTGAGGGGCTGCTGTGGGGTTTGGCTAGGCAGGGCATGCGCTGCGCTGAGTGTGGGGTCAAAGTGCATGACAAGTGCCGAGAGCTACTCAACGCAGACTGTCTGCAGAGTGAGTCAATTGTGTTAAAAGCATTTTGTAAAGGCGTTTTCAGGATACTAATTATCACCTCATAATTGGAAAACATAACATTTATTTAACAGCCTATATTGTGCTAATGTTGGAATATTGTATCCTCATCACAAACATACCTGGAGTTGTGTTTTGTTTCATTGTTGTTTAACACAAAAATCCTGCATATTTAGGCTGAGTTTTTTTCTCAGACTGAAAACACTGGGTTCCACCTTGTGATGTCATTAAGTGGTACTATAAAAAGCAGTCCACTGTGTTTTTAAACTCCATAAACCTTTACTAGACTAATTTGCAGCCCTGGAATTGCTCAAGCCTTGTTGAGTATTCTTCATTTCTTGGTGCATCAGAAGCTATTGTGGACTTTTTGTGGCTATCTCAATTTAACTTTTTTTTTTTTTTTGCAAAAAGACAACAACTTAAGGTTATTCTATTGCATTGTAGAGTAGAGCCTTAAATTAAATTAAATTAGCCTTAAATTGAGGCTAAAATAGCTATGAACTTAAAAACTACCACCTCATGGCATCACAAGGTAAATCATTTTGGGTTTTGGAGACGCAGACAACCTAATAATGTAGAATTACTCAAACATGTGTGAATGAAACAAAAAACAACTTTAAAAGTCCACTATATAACTTTTCTGCTAGAGTCTGCCGTCTGCTTGTCTCCATTGAATTATTATTGCTTTGACTGGAATGTCCCACAATATGGCACCAGGCCAAGTTATAGGTCAACTCCATGGAGAAATGACCTCACTCAGTTAGAATGCTTGTTGCTTTTAAGCAATAAAAACAAGTGCTTAAAAATGCAAGATAGAAAAGTTGATGCAATACTGTGGAACATTTCAGGTAAAAGCAATAACATCTCCACTGAAGGGCAGTAGATGACTAAAGAAATTCTTGGTCAACTACAGACATGTCCGGCCAGTCAGTATTCAGGCATGTTTTTGATGAGGGGGCAATGTTTTAACATGGTAGAAAGCTCAAAATGTCGATTTTGCATAATAGACCCTCTAAATTTAAGGTTGAATTGGTCTGAGGTTGTGACATGATTTGTGGTTAATTTCATTAGCAAGGACCACACCACAACATAATGTAGATTACAAGTATATATTAGATGAAATGCAAAAGAGGCAAGAAGCCAAGTGGAGGATGTCTTTGTGAATGTACAAGTGAGACGCAGTACGATGCAGTGATGGCTGGGTGAGATGAGGCTCTGGACGGGGGCTGGTCTCTGCAGTCCTTTTCTAAAGTTAATCTAAAGCCAAGGTCTAGAACCGCACCTCTGTCATGGAACTTCATTTCATTTTATGTAAGATGGATATAAAATAATTACATTACATGGGCTTGCCATGTTAATACCGTATTATAAATTGAGGAGAACACATAAATTATAAAATTTTATGTAATAAACATGTTAGCCAAGCAATTGCACTGTAGAAATGGGCAGAGAATGTCATGAGGTTTGGTGAGGATGCACTTGACACAATATTAATGCGTGACCCTACTCACCAAACTCTGTTAACATATTAACTGTAGGGATGCACCAATCCAATACTGGTATCAGATATGGGTGCTGATACTGAAAGGTTAGCTGGATCATATATCAGACTATAAATTGACGCAATATGAATTACTGGCCTTAGTTGGCCCAGAAAACCTCTTAATAAATAGAAAGGAAATAAATGCCCAAATTAACAGTCACTAATGACAGGGAATATCCGCATGAAAGAGAAACTGGCACCAAGTAATGCTCACCCCACACTACAGGATTTTAAATTCTTAAACACGGTACAAAAAACGCAGACCACAGACATGAAGAGAATCACTGGTAATAAACTACACTGAACTGAGGTGATGTCGTAACCAGTAAGATGGAAGGACCAAAATTGCGCAACTCACGAAGGTTTAACAGAATTTTATTCACAAAATGCTCAGGATTAGAGTTCATAAATCCACAGGGCCGGGAAGCAAGGATATTTCAAGGTTAGTGCACTAGTCAACATAGTCCGTGAATCCAAGGGTGCTGGGGCGTGTGGGTGCGGGTCCGTGACAAGGAAGGGTCACGAGTGCAGGGTGAGGATAACTGGAGACCATACCAGGGATGGCGAGAAGGTGCAGGAGCAGGGTTTCCGGAGCTGGTACTCGGGCGGAGATCTGGGGAAAGCGAAAAATCCCAATGAGGCAAAAAGTTCACAAAAACCAAGATACAAAGCCAGGCAGTAGTATTCATGTGTGACACGCGGACGTTCCGGCGCCGAGTGTCTGGTCCTCGCTCCTCTTATCCACAGCAGGTGGTGTTGATTGCGTTGATGGGCTTCAGGTGTGCGCAGGCGGAGCAGGACTCCGCCCAGCTCCAGAGACAGGCAGGTGAGGGAGGGGGGAACACAGCACAGGAGGACAAGAAAAACAGGCATCATGACAGGTGAGTAATAACACCCAACTCAAATCGTTAGTCTGCAGCCCTGATATGAAAGAGCAGCTCAGACTCACTCGGACACCGCACACATGAGGAGCTCAGCGGATGCAAAATAGCATACAAGGATCCAAAGTCAGGTCACGCCTCCCCGAAATCAGGGAGAAGCAAATTGGGTCCTAAATCGGGCAAATTATCCTCTAGTGTGTGGTGGGCCTAACATGGTTCATTATCATTTATCATTCTGCACAAATTAACTAAGGTGAAATGTTAAGACATTTTGTTCCGAATGTAAGTGGCACACCTTCATAACTGCTGTTTGTATTCATTTCTGCTTTCTGTATACAGTGCACTCAAACAGAGGCATTCAAATACACTGGACAATAAACAGACAGGAACATTTAAAGGTCCTATATTATGCAAAATTGATTCCTGTGATCTTTAAGCCATGTTAGAATATTGTCAACTCATTAAAACATACCTAGAGTTGTGTTTTGTTTCATTTACACATGTTTTATTAACACTGCATTATTAGTCTGTCTACATCTCCAAAGCACAAATGCTACCTTAAGATGTCAGGAAGAGGTAGTTTTCAAGTTAACAGCTCCTTTGAGTCAGTGGAGATGGGCAATTCCAGGGCTGAAATTATCCAAATGATTCTAGTGAATGTGTATTGAGCTTAAAAACACAGTGGGGCTTGTCTTGTATTACCACATGACATCACAAGATAGAACAGTGTTTTCTGTTTGAGAGAAGAACTCAGCCTAAATATGCAGGCCTTGTGTATTTAAACATGTGTGAATGAAAGAAAACATAACAATAGCTATGTTTGTGATGAGGAAACATAACATAGCTCAGAAGAAAGTGTAATAAGGGCCCTTTAAGTCTTGTGCTGAGGTGTTTACTCTTATTAGTCCAGCAAATAGACATGTTTTCTAAGACTGTGTTTGACCTGTGTTCTTTTGCAGGAGCAGCAGAGAAAAGCTCCAAGAGTGGGGCCGAGGACCGCACCCACCACATCATCACAGCCATGAAGGACAGGATGAAAATCCGCGAGAGGAACAAGCCAGAGATCTTTGAGGAGATCCGAAAGGTCTTTAACATCTCGAAGACGGTCCACGCTCAGCAGATCAAGGGGGCCAAGCAGAGTGTCCTGGATGGCACCTCCAAGTGGGCTGCCAAGCTCGCCATCACTGGTCAGTGGATCATCTCCGTCACTTCAAGTTTTGTTCTATGTTGGTGATTAGTCCTCTGCATTTGAACAATAATTCTATATTTCACAGTTTGATTTTTTATTTTTTTTGCAGTTGTTGACCCTATTTAAAGATCCTTTTGTATTGTATTCTATGTATTTGAGCAATTTTTTTCTTGCCCCAGTACAGATTTTTCATATACGCAGAGGTAAAAAAAAAAAAGAAAAAAAAGTGTGCTGTGTTCTCTCTGAAGAACAGAAAGTGCACTGTTAGCATGCTAGTTATTGTTAGGATTACTGTTACATAAGGTTGTTGAAAGTATCAGAAATTAGATACTCTTTGATGCTAAAACTACTTTCGAAACTAGATATTATTTGAGCAGGACTAAAAAAGTCATATTCACAGGACACAAGTGACCTTTTCCTGAACAGCTTTAGAATGATCTTGAGCTGTATCAGAACAAATATATACTAGAGTTGGGGATCTGGTTGAGGCAGGCTGGGAAAAAAATGTATTTATTGCGGGGCAGGTTGGAGCATTTTTTCACATAAGAAAAATATGTAGACGATTATTACTATAGCCTATAGAATATTTTAAAACAAACTATGATTCATGTACATTGGCCTATGTTTGATTGATGTTTGATCATAAAGTTTATGTAAGCACATAACCAGAGCAATTTACCTATAACCTGACACCACCACACCCCATTTGAGCAGCACCCATGCATGCCATATTAACCAGTTACAACCATTTGTCACAGTAAACGGAGATAAAAACAAGCGATTTCAAGATGGAAGATGAGTTATTGTCAAGCATGTTTTTCGCTAAATTAAAGCTGCATTTTTTTCAGTGTCTTTAGTAAGTGTGGGTGCGCGTCAGGCAGGGTTGTACAAATAGGTTCTGTTGTGCGGGGTTGGGCCATACTT
Source organism: Periophthalmus magnuspinnatus (assembly GCF_009829125.3). NCBI lineage: Eukaryota > Metazoa > Chordata > Actinopteri > Gobiiformes > Gobiidae > Periophthalmus > Periophthalmus magnuspinnatus. Next base: position 22,456,365 of record NC_047134.1, read on the forward strand.
CATCAGAAATGCGGAACCCATGGAATGGAAAAAGGCCCGACCCGCACGTCTGTAGTGTACACCCATGGATCACTATGGAACTTACCTGGATGACTCAGGGATTACACAGATATAAGGTCACATAGTAATTTTTTATTTTTTTTTTTTAAGTACGGTACTATGATTTAAGGTTGAAAATCACATTTTACTGTCTAAATAAAATGTGAAAGATTTATTATCATAGTGGTATGGAATTGGTATCGAGTATATTCCTTAGTATCGATATTGAGTTTGAAATTTTAGTATCGTGACAACACAGCAAAACTCTGCTCTGGTCTCTGAAAGCTGCGAAAAGCACTCATTACTGTGAATAATTTGGTTGGTAAGTGAGGAATAACTTTAGATTACTGCAAACTGTTTGAGCTAGTCCTGTTTTTCATGTTTAAATATAATTAATGCCTTTTTCCACTCTGTCAACATATGATCAATCAGCCTTGCCTGTTTCTGCCTGCTCTTTCAGTGGTCAGTGCACAGGGGCTCCAGGCCAAAGATCGCAGCGGAGCCAGTGACCCCTATGTCACCATCCAAGTGGGCAAGACCAAGAAGAGGACCAAAACCATCTACGGAAACCTCAACCCAGTGTGGGAGGAGCAGTTCCACTTGTGAGTTTAAGGAGTGGACACAGTGTGACAGGCCCTAACCAAGGCACAGCATCCTGGAATAAGGCTGTGAATAAGTGTTATCAAATGTGCTTTCATCATGTTTTTCATACATAGAGATTAGGGTTGAGAATCACTGGATCCCTCGCAATATTTTGCCATACAAAATAAATGACTGACATTACCAGTAATATAAGTAATATAATGTGGCAATAATGCATTCATCTTTAAGTTGTGCATTATAATAACCCTAACCCTAACTCCTTCAAACCACTGAATGCACAACTTTAAAGCTTACTTTAATAATTTGTATTTTATTCATGCGTGTTACATAAACAAGCGTACTTTTTTCAAATCAGCAACAAAATGTCAGCGCTGCCTAAATAGTAACATATAGCCATAAAAAAACAATAGTGATATGTTTATACAGCAGCCTGTAATAATAAACTTTTCACGAGAATGAAAACATTTGTCACACCCCTAATACAGACTAGAAATTGGAGACTGACATAAGGGAAAACCACTTTCTCATGCAGCTGTTGTATAATTGTATTGTTTTGCTGTGTCTAGTGAGTGCCATAACTCATCCGAGCGCATCCGGCTGCGGGTGTGGGACGAGGATGATGACATCAGATCCAGAGTCAAACAGCGTCTGAAGAGAGAGTCCGATGACTTTTTGGGTCAGAGCATCATCGAAGTGCGCACGCTGAGTGGAGAGATGGATGTGTGGTACACCCTAGGTACGGAAGCTGGGTCTGCACTGAGGGACAGTGCCTTGTGTGGGGGTGGGACTAGGTGGAGAGATGGACGTTTGATACTCTGTGGGTATGACTGTCTGTGCTAGGGGTGGGACTTTGAGGGGGGGTGGACTTTTGCGATGGGGCTGTGCCTGTAGTGGGGGGGGGGGGGGGCTTTGTGTGAGGGTTGGGACTGTGTGGAGAGATAGACATGTGGCATGAATGTTTTCTAAAAAAAAAACTGTAACTTGTAGAAGATGCTGTGAGAACTCTGCACCAGATCCACAAAGCGTTCTTAAGCAGCCAAATTTCTTCTCCAGCTGCAAACACCATGACACTCATTTACTTTTAATTTACATAGAAATTAATATGTATTTAGTAAGAAATGCCCTCTAAACTTCTCTTTATGGCCAATATGGGCTTGGCATTATGACATGTGAAACGGCGAGGGGGAGAGTGAACAAGGAAGTCAGGTATAGCTGTTTTACAGCTTAAGTGTTGATTTAAAATGTGCAAATACAAATGAGCACAGTTAATGAAGAAATGTTTAAGTCACCATCTTATTGAAATAAGCGAGGACTTTGTGTTTATCGCACTTTCTGCAAGTAGAAACAAATGGCGAGGGAGGGGTGCTGGGGTGGAGCACATATGAGTACACTCTTGTCATGGCTGTGAGAGGGGGAGGGATTTTGTGGGCTATGGGCTATGGGCTATATGAAGGGGCAGGACATGGTGAGGAGTTGGATTTTCTGAGTGGGCAGTGTGAGAGGGCGAGGTCTTGAGGGACAGGGTCCTGAAGGGCAGGGTCTCTGAGGGGTGTGCAGTGCCAGTGGGACCAGGTCTTGACTTTGTATGTCTTTATAGAGAAAAGGACAGACCGGTCAGCTGTATCCGGGGCTATTCGCCTACAGATCAGTGTGGAGATTGAGGGGGAGCAGAAGGGGGCACCGTACCATGTCCAGTACACCTGTCTACATGAGGTAACTAGATTTCCACAACTGGTTTTAATGTAATTTATTTGACTTGATTATATATATATATATATATATATATATATATATATATATATATATATATATATATATATATATATATAGATAGATAGATAGATAGATAGATAGATAGATAGATAGATAGATAGATAGATAGATAGATAGATAGATAGATAGATAAATGTTATTAATCCCACAAATTTCATATTGTTCAGCTGCCTTCACTCACACTGAACGACATTATGAATTACGTAGCTAAATCTTAAAGCTACCATCTGTAATTACACTGGCCAGCCCGGTCATGTTGCACTTTCATATATGAACACTAGATGCCATCTGCATTACTGCTGCCTCATAGTGTGCTAGCTTTGGTCTGACAGAAGAAGAGCAGAGCGCACAGGTAAGCTTGAACAAAGGCCAGGTGAGGGCAAGGGGGTAGGGATGAAATCAAACTTATGGATGGTATTTTTAAAACCCCATTGTGTAACTAAACTTTTAACTTTAAAAAAATGTTTTATTGCACTCTGTGGCTTCTCCCTAAACCTGACTCTTACTTGACCTCCTCCAAGGAAATCCATCTCCATGGAGAATGATCTGACGTATGCTTTTAACTTTCTATTTTCATGGAATCATCCAAGTTAAAGTTGCTTGGTGTCCCTTTAAAATAGACATAACTGTTAGAAACAGGTTTAATAGTCTTGGATGTGCTAAAGATTGTGAAGTCTAATGACCTGGGACGCAAAGGACTTTCTCATGCAACTGTTGAGTGTGGTGTTTTGGGACTTGAGTTTGTGTTTGCTTATGACCTGCTCTACACTAACACATGGATTTGACCTGCACTTCAGAACATGTTCCACTACTGCATGCGCTTGGAGGGTGGCAGTGTGCTGAGGTTTCCTGTGGCTCATGGAGATGAGGCATGGAGGGTCTACTTTGAGGAGGTGCAGCAGGAGATCGTGGATGAGTTTGCCTTACGCTATGGTATCGAGTTTATCTACCAAGCCATGACGTAAGTGACGTGTACTAAACCACTGCTACACCCTGACAGTCACCCTGTACGTTTACATGCACATGGACACGAATTTTGTCTGATTTCACCAGAGAACTGGTCAAACCAATCTTAGCAGCAGACTGGGGCTAAGAAACATTCATTGACATCTTGTAATTTAGCATTAGCGCTAACAAATGTTGCCGTAATTGCTAATAAAAAAGATAACGTGTAGATAAGGGGTATCTCATTTACCTTGAGCATTTCATTTTTAGATAAGGAAATGCACTGCTCACAAGTCATATGCCCCATCATGAGATTATCTAGTAAACAAGGGCAGGGCAGTATAGTATAGAGCCCACTGTCTCAAACCAGCAGCATCAAATAGAAAATGGCGTCTAGATGGGAGCCGAAACAGCTTGATTTGCAAAAACATTGTTGAAATGACCACCTTCGAAACTTTCTCTAAATTGGACCACACCTGGTGGAATGAGGGATTATACAGTCTCATTTTGAATTAGATGTATTTTGGAAATCCTGTTTAAATTAGACTAGGACAGAGATTGGATTTTCCTGGTGTATATATAAATGTGGTGACATATAAGGGTCCAGCCAGGGATCCAGACATGAGATCGGAGATATGGAGGTTCTACAGGTGGTATTGTTGTTGTTCCCTTAGACACTTCTTGTGCCTTTCGTCCAAGTACATGCTGTCGGGGGTTCCTGCGGTCATGAGCGCCCTTTTGGCCAACATCAATGCCTTCTACGCCCACCCCACTGCCTTAACCAACGTACCCGCTCCCACGAGAATCGCTGCCTGTAATTTTGGGGTGAGTCACAGGCTCCTCACAATTAGTTATTAATATATTTATTTGATATTAATTAAACCATAAATTTGTAAAATGTAAAAGTTTACAAATGCAATCCAGAATATGAACAAACCAGGTCAGAAAATGAAGGTGTTAATGATGTTATAAAACCAATATTAATATTTTTCTTTTTTCTTATAAATTACTACCTATGTTCTTGTCATTAATCTCTACTTAATACCAAACTTTATTATTTTGTTTATTTGGGACAGTCAGGTGGTTTTCACTGCCACTAGTTAATTCGGCGTAAAAGAGCATTTGCTCCAAGAGCACTGCTCCACAGAGCACACTAACATGTGTAAAATGACCTTAATGAACATACATGAGATACATGTTGTGAGCACACTGGATTGTTGCCAAATGCTAATTGGTCTTGCATGCACTCTCGCCAACATACTCATTCATACACTCATACACCTGAGTACACATCAACATGGGTTGCAAGGTCGGGAAAGTGCCTTGCCCAAGCACATAACAACACTTTCTGCTAGAGCCACTGCCATTCCACTATGAGACCTGTTATTCCCAGCGGTCTCCCATCCCAGTATTAATCAGCCTAATCCTGTTTACTGATTAGTTTCCAAAATCAGATGAGATTAGGCATTGGAAAGGTGATATCGCCAAGGATTTGTTGCATGAAACAATCAGTATGGACATGCCGTAAATATGGTCGAGTTTCTATTACCATCTGCCGTGTCTGGTTGAATGTGCTTGAGGCATTAGCAGAACATCAGCGATATAGTACAAGTGCTGTTTAAAGACTCTGTTTTGTGTGTGTTCTTCAGAGAGACCGCTTTGTGAAGATCCTGGATCAACTCCACAACTCTCTCCGTATCGACCTCTCCATGTACAGGGTCAGTTATGCGTCCTCACTTACACACAAGAACATGCGCTTTAAACCTCATGAATGTTTTATGTCCAGAACAACTTCCCTGCCAGCGACAAATCTCGTCTGAATGACCTCAAGTCCACTGTGGATCTCCTCACCAGCATCAGCTTCTTCAGGATGAAGGTACTGACCTATGCTGTCACTGATGGTTTAGTTTTGATGAGGTGATTGTTAGGGTAATCATAATACTTTTTTTGGAGTATTTAATAAAAACTATACTATCATTATTTTACATTTGGTTCATTGTAAATGGTGACATTAATCTAAAATGGCTTAGAAGTAGTCTGCAGGCCCCGCCTTTTCATAGAGGCATTTAACAGTAACAAGTTTAGCAGTAGATTTTTTTGTATGTTTTCATTTTTGAAAAGTGGCTATGTTACATTTTTTACTTGATATATGATCCAAAGTCTGACTATTTTTGAATAATTGCAAGAAAGCACAGATATTTTCTGAGTGCTCCATCCTTGAAGGTATGATACTAGATATAGTCAGCAATGCGTCTTTGGAGGGGCGTGCTCTGGAGTCATGGTGGAGACAGTCCGTTCAGGTCAATGAAAACATACAATGTTTTCTCTCTTTTAGGGAGGAGTCTGAACTTTCCATTAGTGGGCATTCTCTCAAATGCCAACTGTATCTATGTATGATTACTCAAACATACTTTAATCTACCAAAATACAACTTTGACAAAGCTAATGATGAGGGATTTTATAACACAGTCAAAAACTGATTTAAGTAGATTTTACACAATATTCCCCCTTTAACATATAGATAACCCAAAGACCTGTGTCTGGTGGATGTTGTCTGCAGGTGCTGGAGCTGCAGAGCCCACCCAGAGCAGCTCATGTGGTCCTACTGTGTGTGAAAGCCTGTCTCCACTCCACCTACGAGTACATCTTCAACAACTGTGTGGACCTATTTAACCGACAGTTCCAGGTCACACTCACGGTCAGTGCCCACACTATCCATTGGTGAATTGGAAAATCTACTCTGCATCAATGTATAATCAAATAATTCACTTAAAAGTATTTATCAGCCAAGGCAATACACACACATGCTGTATGGTGGCTGAGGCTAGACTCATGGTTCATAGCAAGGTCACTGGTTCCACTCCTGTTTCCCCCATCAACCCAAAATTAATCTATTAATAAAGTATACCTTATACCATTTAATATTTAGCCTGAAGCACAAAATAAGGATAAGGAGGAAGGAGAAGAAGAGGGTGAAGATGAGGAGGAGCAGAATGAGAAGCCAGAGGAGGAAGCTCAGCCGGAGGAGCAGGGCCCTAGCCTGCAAAACCTGGACTTCTGGCCCAAACTCATCACTCTCATTGTGTCCATCATTGAAGAGGACAAGAATACCTACACCCCAGTCATCAACCAGTCAGTACTTCCTCTCAAGTCTTTCTCTACACCTCTCCCCTTTTTTTCTGCACCTCTTGCAACGCTTCCTTTGCATCTCTCATTCTTCCCTTGCACCTCTCACTCCCTCTGCTCCCCACAACTCTTCCTCTGCTCCTTCCACGTCTTCTTCTGTACCTCTCTTTCTCTACACCTCTTACTCTTCCCCTACACCCATCCTTCTTTCTCTGCACCTCACATCTCTTCCTATTCTCCTCCCATTCCTCCTTTATATCTCCCACACTCCTCTGCTCCTCTCATCTCTTCCTCTGCATGTCTTACTCCTCCTCCCACACTCTTCTACTCTACTGAACCTTTTACTCCTCTGCATCACTCACTTCATCTGCACCTCCCACCCTCTTCTGTACCTCCCACACTCCTCTGATTTCTTCCTCTGCACCTCTCACTCCTCTACTACCCTCTCACTTCTTCCTCTGCACCCCACATCTCGTTCTCTGCACCTCCCACTTTTCCTCTGCTTTCCTCTCATCACTTCCTCTGCACCTCTCATACTCTTCCTTTGCTCTTCTCACACTTCCTTTGCTTCTCTCACTCTTTCTTTGCTCCTCAGGTTCCCACAGGAGCTGAATGTGGGTAAAGTCAGTGCAGAGGTCATGTGGGGACTGTTTGCTCAGGACATGAAGTACGCTCTGGCAGGTAAAACTTCAGCCTAGTACTTTGTTTGTTTACATGTTTTCATTTTCATAATCCACTGTGTGTCTTCTGTGTACATCTAGTTCAGGAGACAGTACTCCGCAGCCAATGGAAGAATGGTGAGGTTTAGAGAATCAAAACAAGTTCTGGATTTACCCAATGAAAGATGGTACTGAGATAGTTAGGTAGTGCTGACCAGATTTTGGGCCTATATTACCTATATAAATTAGGGATGGGGCGATTCTGTTTTGTCACAATTTGATTATTATTTTATTTTAATTCATCGGTCACAATACGATTTTTTTTTTATTTTTGTTGAACAAAAACTTTTTACAATTATTTGCTAAATAAAACAGAATTTTCCAATAAAATAACACTATTAGCCTACTGCTTTAATGTAGTGGCAGCAGTAAGTATCTATACAGCTTTTTACTTTCTGTAGGACCCCAGGCTTAACCTTTTCTTGTCCATGCTAAAATTACAACACAGTGTACATGTGCAGGAACACCTGAGAATCGAACACAACACAACAGCACCTGAATCAAGAGTCGATCTTTTTTTGAGAATCATCCAATTCCTAATGTTATTATTATGTGCCAAAATCTAGTTGCACATGTAACTTTTCTGGCGGATGGTCTGCCACCTACTTGTCTCCACAAAGATTTTTTTTTTCTTTGCCTAAAATATTCCACAGTATGGCATTAAACTTACCTCCACAAATACAAGTCTTCAAATGTTTGTTCTTGTAAAAAATTAAATGCTGAACTCTGCTCCCAGAACGAAATGCTGAACATTTAGGGACTCCCGACTTCAGCAAGCCAAGTTACAGGTCAGATCTGTGGAGAGGTAACACCTGCATGTTTTTCAAGGAATTTTTGTGCAAAAAAGAAAAAGCTGTGATTGAAGTGAAAGATAGATATTTTTAATGCCATGGTGTGGAACATTCTTGGCAATTAAATAAAATCTCCATGGAGCCAAGGAGTTGGTAGACCCCCACTGTAAAAAAGTTACATAGAGCATTTTTAATTAAAAAAAAAAAATGTAAACCTGCTTTCCCAACTGACAGATAGTTCAGATGAAATAAGAATATAAATGTTAGAGATAGTCACTGGTATATGAGGCCACCCTCTGTTCTGACTTTAGACTCTAGACTCTTTGCATCTCATCTGTGTTTGTCCCATCTCAGCTCCCATGTCATTCCACATTCGCATGGTGGACTTCTCTGCTGGTGAGTGGAAGAAATATTAAAGAAAATGTGCACTATCCACACATTTTGAAATAGATAAGTTTATATGACAATTTAAAACCTAGACATTTTCCTGCTCTAGTAATGCCTTGTGTAACGTTTAGTTGAAGGTACAGTATGTAGCATTTTGTGGACGTGGCGTGTCACCTGCATGCTTTCATGGAAATATAAAGTTAAAACCATACTTTGGAACATTCTGATTGGAGTTTTATGTCCTACTGTGAAAGATTATAGTAAAAAAAAAACTATAATTACATGGAAACAAGCAGAAGGCAAGCATTCTCACGGCCCGCTTTTGTCCACTTTTCAGTGCAATAAACACAAACAAAATGAGAAATCATTATTATTTTATTCTATTTTTTGCCTAAAAGGCTACATGCTTTGGCTTTAAATCAATGTTTAGTTTTAATTTTAGTTTAATAATGGATGATACGAATAGTATAATAGTCAACAAAACTAAAGCTGTAAATATATCTTTAAATTTATTAATATTTTTAGTTGTCTTTTCAGCTAAAATATGACACTGATGGTTATAATGCATTGACTGGCCCATCGGGGTCCACCTCCAAGCCTAGTAGGTGCAGATGTGCCACGCTCTGATGAAATTTGTCCCTGTTGTTCCAGAGCACGAGCTGCACAGGCTCTGTAAGAGTGCAGATTACATGACCCTGCACTTTAAGGTCAAGTGGCTCTATACCGAATATGTGAGAGATCTGCCCACCTTCAGCGACTCCGTGCCCGACTACCCTTCGTGAGTACCCTTCTGATATCCTCTTGGCCAATAACCCACCCCAGCTCCTGTAGTACCCCTCATGAGTGTATGAAACTTAAAGTGAAATTTAAGTAGTAAATCCATGTGAGGATCAGCTGTGCGCTCTGCTGCATTTGTTTGTGCATTTATTTTGAGTTATAACTGAACAGACGTCATATAGTACTAAGTCAGCGTTTTAAAAATAAATATTAACAGTTTAAAAAAAATATTGGTCTGTATCTACTCAACCAATTCCCCATGTGTGCACCCCCCTGAGACCCACATGTGAGTACCCCTCTGGTATCCACATGCAGCTACCCCTCTGAGATCCACCCAGACAATTCATGTGAGTACCCCTGTAATAACTACATGCGAGTACTCGTCTTGCAGGCAGCTCTGTCATGGCTACCTAGACAGGTTTCAGACCTTGGTGGTTTTTGATATGAGCGAGTTTGCCCATGCAGGGGTCAGGTGATTGAGATGTGCTGGACAACACTATGCCCATGTAGTAGTATTACGGAACTGATAACTGAAACTGAAACTTTGTTGCCTGTTGTGTGTTGTATGCGTGCTGTGTGTCTTTTGCATGTCTTGTGCTTGTATGGATGTCTTGTGTCCAATGTTTGTCATGTGCATGTGGTGTGCATGTGGTTTGCATGTCATGTGTTGTCTGTGTGGTATGCGTGCGATGGTGATGTGTGTGTAGGTGGTTTGTCCCCTTTGTCCTGGCCTGGCTGGCTGAAAACGAGGAGGTGTCGATGGAGTTCATGCACAGTGCCCTGGAGAGAGACAAGAGAGAAGGGGTGAGTAACACCTTACACTCACAATCAGTCAGTTATTGCCAATGTCAGTGAATAAAAATCACAAACTAGGAACTTGCTTTGGCAGTATGGTGGAACATAAAACAATGAACTCTATATATATAATTAAAAGGTGACCTTCTGTCAAATCGACTGTTTTGAGCTTTTAACCATGTAATAGTGAAGCTGAAGTTGTATTTAGATTTATTCATGCATGTTTGGATAATCTTTAGTCTCCTGTAAAACTCTACACATACACCCACTGTGACATATTTACTTCTTGCTCCAATTTTCTTTTGGTAGTGTTGCATAGCCATGTTGGCTCGAATGAAAAAAAAAAAAAGATTACATGTATAAGTGTGTGTGTGTGTGTGTGTAGTTCCAGGCCACCTCAGAGCATGCGCTCTTCTCCAGCTCTGTGGTGGACATCTTCACTCAGCTCAACCAAAGCTTTGAGATCATCAAGAAATTGGAGTGTCCAGACCATGCCGTGCTGGGCCAGTACACCTGCCGCTTTGCCAAGGTAAAACTCCACTCTGCAGACCCTGTACCAGATTTTTCCCGTGTATTTGAGCACAATTTGTATAAGCAGCTCTTCAGGTCAAAATAATCTGCTTTGTTTTATTGTCCACTAATTATGAAGTATGTGCTACCATGCCAGTAGCTGTTTGCTTTACCATGATGGCAAAACTCCACCCTGGTTTCTGAGAGTTGTGAAAAGTACTACACTTAACTTACAATTAAGAGTAGGATACATGCTAAAGCTTAAGAGTGACAGTGTCTCTAAGAGGTCTGTGTGGTTGTTTCAGACCATCTCGAAGGTCCTGCTGCAGTACAGTGCTCTGCTGGCCAAGATCCTACCCTCCTGCTGCGACAAGGAGAAGATGGTAAGGACCACACAACATCTGTCCCACTTTTGATCTTTTGTGCATTATTCACGCCACACTTGATAGTGATAAGTTACTATTGTAGCCACAGCTGTCCTGGGGCAGACTGACGGAAGTGAGGCCACCAGTCTACACCTTTTTAATGCATAGTCAATGTCATGGACACTTTAGATAAGTGATTTATGTTTACTTTAAGTCTGTTCCTCATGGCCAGCAAAATCCCACTACCTCTCCATCTTTTAGGAGGTGTTCATCTTGGTGTACTTTACATATCTCCGTGTTCTCTGTCTCCTTTAGCCCTGTGTCCTCATAAACAACATCCAGCAGGTGCGGGTGCTCCTGGAGAAGATGTTTGAGTGGATGGGAGCCAGACAGGTCAGTCTACACATACCAGTTGAAAGAGGCAGAGGGGGGTGTGGCATACTTGCAGTAGAACGAGACAGACAGGGCGTGGCCTGTGTGCAGTAGAAACGGAGTATGGTCTATGTGCATAAGGGGGCATGTTTTGCGTTAGATACAGAGAGGAGGATGTGGCTTCCATGCTTTAAAAAGAGAGTGGGCTCGGTCACTGTGCATTAGACACAGAGGGTGTGTGGTGTATGTGTATTAGAAACTGTGAGAGGTGTGGTCTATGTGTATTAAATACAGAGCGGGGTGTGGTGTATGTGCATCAGAAATACAGAGGGAGCATGGTGTATTTGCATTTGAAACACAGAAGGGCTGTAGTCTGCAACCATTAGAAATAGTGCATATCAGTGCATATGAAACAGAGGGGTGTGATCTCTGTGAATTAGAAACAGTGTGGCCTCCATGCATTAGAAAGAGAGAGGGGAGTGCGGCTTCTGTGTATTGAAAGCACAAATGGGGCGCAGTCTCTGTGGATTAGATAGACGGAGGTGGTGTGGTTTCTGTGCAACAGAAACTAGAGAGGGTTGCAAGAATTATGTGTACAGATTATTAGCCAGAATATTTTACAAACGTGCCAATCAAACTACTCAATTGAACTTGACTCTTTAAAATCCCCATAAATAATCAAAAATACTCAGACAAGTTAACACAGGAATCCATATCATTTCATTCTTTTGCACTATGCACAAAACATGGTCACTTCTAGGACATTGGGGCCTATCATCATTGTGTCCTTGGGCAAGATTTTTACTTATACATAATGGTGTGTGAGGGCCACCAGCCGATCCAGCTGCAGGATAGGACGGTGGAAGGAATACTTTGAGGATCTCCTCAATCCCACTGTCACGTCTTCCGAGGAGGAAGAAGAGACTGGGGACTTGGAGGTGGACTCATCCATCACCCTGGCTGAAGTTACTGAGGTGGTTGGCAAGCTCCTCGGTGGCAAGGCTCCGGGGGTGGATGAGATCCGTCCTGAGTATCTTAAATCTCTGGATGTTGTGGGGCTATTTTGGCTGACACATCGCTACAAAATCACGTGGTGGTCGGGGACAGTACCACTGGACTGGCAGACCGGGGTGGTGGTCCCTCTGTTTAAGAAGGGGGGGGTGTTTCAACTACAGGTTAATTACACTTCTTAACCTTCCAGTAAGGTCTATTCCAGGCTACTGGAGAGGAAAATCTGACCTGTAGTCGAACATCTGATTCAGGAGGAGCAGTGTGGTATTCATCCCGGTCGCGGAACACTGGACCAGCTCTATACTCTCCATTGGGTCCTCAAGGGTTCATGGGAGTTTGCCCAACTACTCCACATGTGGTTTGTGGATCTAGAGGAAGCATTCGACTCTGTTCCTTGTGGTGTCCTTTGGGGGGTGGTTCGGGGCTCTTTGCTAAGGGCTGTCTGGTCCCTGTATGACCGGAGCAGGAGCTCTGTTTGCATTGCCGGCAGTAAGTCAGACCTGTTCCCAGTGCATGTAGGACTTCGCCAGGGCTGTCCTTTGTTACTGGTTCTGCTCATTGTCTTTATGGACAGAATTTCCATGCGCAGCAAGGGCTGGAGGGGGTCCAGTTCGGAGACCATAGGATCTCATTTCTGCTGTAGGCAGATGATGTTGTCCTGACGGCTTCATCAAGCCAGGATCTGCAGCAGGCACTGGGGCAGTTTGCAGCAGAGTGTGAAGCAGCTGGAATGAGAATCAGCTCCTCTGAGGCCATGGCTCTCAATTGGAAAAAGTTGACTTGCCCTCTCCAGGTGGGTGTGGAGTCCTTGCCTCAAGTGGAGGAGTTCAAGTATTTTGGGGTCTTGTTCACAAATGAGGGAAGGATGGAGCGTGAGATTGACAAGCGGATTGGTACAGTGTCTGCAGTGATGCAGTGGCTCTTTCGTACTGTTTTGGTGAAGAAGGAGCAGAGTCATAAGGCAAAGCTCTCGATTTCGTAATGACCGAAAGGACAAGATCGTGGATACAAGCAACTGAAATGGGTTTCCTCCGTAGGGTGGCTGGGCGCTCCCTTAGAGATAGGCTGAGGAGCTCACTCATACAGAATGAGCTTGGAGTGGAGCCGCTGCTCCTACACGTCAAGAGGAGCCAACTAAGGTGGCTCGGGCATCTGTTCAGGATGCCTTGTGGAAGCCTCCCTAGGGAGGTGTTCCCGGCATTTCCCACCAGGAGGAGGCCCCATGGGGAAGACCCAGGACACACTGGAGCGACGATGTCTCTCGGCTGGTCTGCGAATGGTTTGGGGTCCCACCGGAGGAGCCTGAAGGACATGTCTGGGGTGAGAGAAGTCTGGGAGTCCCTGCTTAGACTGCTGCCCTCACGAACCGGGCCTGGATAAGAGGAAGAAAATGGATGGATGTAGAGTCCTGTGTAAAACTACTGTTATTGATAGAGGTCATTTGTTTTCAGCCAGCTTTGTTTGGGGAGGGTTAGAATTTAGGCTCTTTTCTGTGAAAAGGAATATAAACTACAGAAATCATACACACACTGATTATTCCGCCAGAGGGAGAAAGTGAAGGTTCTGCCATTTGCACGTCTCCAGGGAGGTGTGCTGATTTACCTGTAACGTATGGCAAATACTGTGCAACATAGTCAGACAATCTAATAACATCACATGCAGCCCGTCAGCAGAAGAATGGAGTTGTCAAAAATTAAGTTGAGAACGTTTAAATAAAATATATGATATCAGCTTAAAGCTTAATGAGAAAATGAGTCTTTATCAGCCAAACCCCCAATGAAGATAAAATTAACACCCAGTAACTGATAACTATAATTCATAACAAGCTCAGTTTTAAGCTGTTTGTTGTCCACATGTGAACACAGTTCACTTTTCACAGTTTTAGACACTTAAATTTTGTGAACTTTGCATATATACATACCTGACATTAGTGTTGGGATGAGGTGGAGGTTTCATAGATAAGCCCCACCCACCCCAACCGCCCCACCCACTGTTCTGAAGTGCTCCTTTCTCTGTGCAGCTCACAGCCGAAGAGGAAAAGGTAGGTCTGCTCGCTGCTCCTAAGCAGCTCCTCACTTGTCCCTTAGTTGTTTCTCAACTACACTCCTGCTCCTGTGTACACCTCTGTAGTCTGTAGTACATAGAATCAAACGTACTGTTTACTACTACATTACAAGTAGAAGTACAACTAGTGACAAGGATAATTGGTATACAGTTTAAACATCTGAATTTTATTATATAATAATATAGACCACTTTATTGTCATAAATACAATTAATTATTCAAGCGCATATTATGAACTTGTATAAAAATAATTTCAAATGCTGGTGTGATATAGCGGTGGGAAGTCAAACCAAGCCTTTCTACTTTCAGAGTTGGGTAGTAAGAGTAACATTATTTTAAAAATAATATTAGTCAAGTATAAGTACATTTTACTTTTGACTTAAGTAAGAGTAACTTAAAGACTGACAGAAGGTTAAAAAAATTACACAATCTAAGTCATATCTGGAAGAGCGTTAAAAGAAACACAAATGTTTAAATCATTTCATTTTGTCGACATAAAGCTTTTGTCACTTTTAGACTCACAGTGGGAGGTGAAATCACAAGTTTTACTCAATTAAGAGTACTCTTACTTACATAAATATATTATTCAAGTAGGTTCAAGTAAAGTTTATTGCTAAAAGTAAAATCTCTTTGAAAGGTTACTCAAGTAAATTTAACTGAGTGCTACCCACCTCTGCTTACTCTTGTTATTAATTAGTTCACTGCCCCCTTGTGGTTGGTTCCTTGTATTCTCTCCCTATATCTCTCGGGCACATGGAGATGTTGTTGTAATAATTTGCTGCTGTTGTTGCTCAGATGGAAGAGGAGGAGGAGGCAGAGGAAGACGAAGAGGAGGTGGGTCTAGTGGGTTTCATTGAGGGCTCAGAATGTACAGGGCATCAGACACAATGGGCTCTAACTATTTCAAACTTTCATGGTATTCATATAAGCAAATAATTTCTTTGAGCGTCTTTGAGAACTAATACCAGCAATGAACTAGCAGGAAGAACAATTAAAAACAGTACATTAGATGAATAGAATAGAATTGTGAAAGATGTCCTGTAGAGGGAGCCTCGATATGAAGCAGGTAAAATTCAGACATTGTTTGCTCCAGACTTGTGGTGTTCACCTTTTCTTAATTTCATAGCTTCAGTGCAGTTTATAGCATTTGCTTACTGACCCAAAGGTTGGCGGTTAAATCCCAGCTTTCACCAGTCAGTGGTTGTTTTAGTGCAATGGTGTATGGATGTGTGTGAATTAGTGGCTCCTTAATGTAACCTGCTTTAATTTAGAACTGTGCAATGAATCACATCTTAAAGTCTGATGACAGGTTTTTTAGATTTTCTACTTGTGACTTCATTTGATGGGATGATACCCATTATAAATATAATACAAATTATAGTTTTACACCAGTCAAGTAGCAATTTTTGAGGAAAAGTAAAAAAATATGTTTTAAATTACTGGAAGTATTGACTTCCCTATTGATGACATCATGCCAGGGTGAATTCTATGCAGACAATTCGACACAATTTACATCGAAGGAATACATTTTTCTGATACTTTAAACATTATTTCAACAACGCAAATGTGTTTTCATACATTCTTATTAGTCAAATAATAATTAGAATTATATTTGTCAGATAATAGTTGCCTAGTGTCATGTCATTGTTTCCAAGTAAAAATGTAAACCTAAAAAACCTGCCAAATTGGGAAAAAATCTAAGTTTTTTAAATCTTAAATATACCATGTGCAGTAGTGTGTAGTCTAACTGGTCATATGCACTTTAACTGTGTGAATATAGACCTTGGTCTCCATGGAGATGGTATTGCTTTACCTGAAATGTTCCACAGTGTGGCATCAGTTATATGTCTTCCATTCTCACTGCGCGTGGGGTATCCACTCCACAGATATAATCTGTAACCTGACCTGGTGATGTGACTTCAAGTTCAATGCCTTAATGTGGAACATTCCAGGCAAAGCAGGTGGTGGACACAGTAGACCTTAACTTTTTGATGGTATAAGTTATAGCTTCAAAATAAATGTGATTTATAATTTCAGTGAGCAGTACTACTTCAGTGTCCCCTCCTCTTTTCTCTAAAAGTCCATCCCATTGTTTAAATGAAAGTTGCTGTGTTTGCGGTCATGGATGTTTAGGTCGATTGTTCCTTGCTTGTTGTTGTGAGATGAATCTTGATCCATGAACTTGTAAGCTCCACATATGATCCTATCTCTCCTATGCTCCTCCTGGTAACTCTGGATTCATTCTGCAGCCCGTTAGTGATCAACAGGAGGACGGAGACAAGGGCATGGTGCGTAAAAAAATGTCTGCCCTCTCCAGTGTCCCTAAAATATGCCCTTCAGTGTCCATTGAATGTCCCCTCATTGTCTCCTCCAGTCCCTCTTGTGTCCTCTAAATGTTCCCTCTACTGTCCATTTTAGTCTCTGTCTCCTGGTAATGTTTCCTCTACTGCCCCCTACGGTCTCTCGAAAATGTCTTTTAAATTCTGGTGTCCTGTCAATGTCCCCTCCCCTGTCCCTTCTTGTGTCATGGTAAATGTGCCTCCAAAGTCCGTTAAAGACCACCTCTAATGTGCAGTCTCCTGTATATGTCCCCTTCACTGTCCTAAACGTCCCTCTACTGTCTTAAACATTCCCTACGCTGTCCTAAACATCTCCTTCCCTTTCCTAAAGGTCCTAACCACTGTTCTAAATGTCCTTCCACTGTTCTATAGCTGTCCCTCTTGTGTGTGCTCTGTGTCTGATTGGAGATCTTTTGTTTCTCTCTCACACTGTAGCAGAGTGGCTCGGACTCAGAGGATTCGGAGGTGAGCCATGTGGAGATGTTTAGGTGTAGAACCATGGGGCTTATTTAGCGATGTTCAGGTGTAGAACCAGATTGCTTTGGTGCCGATGTTTAATGTAGAGTCAGAGGGCTTATGTGGAGATGTGAAGGTGGAGAACCAGAGGGGTTTAATGGAAATATTTAGGTGTAGAACCAGAGAGCTTTTATGTGATGTTTCAGTATAGAACCAGAGGGCTTATGTGGAGATGTTTAGGTGTAGAACCATGAGACTTATGTGGAGATGTTTAGGTGGACAACCAGAAGCCTTTAGTGGAGATGTTTAGGTGTAGGACCATATGGCTTATGCAGAGATGATCAGGAGAACCAGAACGCTTTTGGAGATGTTAAGGTGGAGTACCAGAGGGCTTATATGGTGATGTTAGGGAGGTAATGTGTCAGATGTTTCAGTGTAGAACCAGAGGGCTGTTTGGAGATATTTTAGTGTAGAACCAAAGGGGGCTTAGTTGGGCATGTTAAGGTGGAGAACCAGAGGGGTCTGATGGAGATATTTAGGTGTAGAACCAGAGGGCTTTGATGGTGATGTTTTGTATCTCTCACATTGTAGCAGAGTGGCTTTGACTCTCAGGATTTGGAGGTCAGCCATGTGGAGATGTGTAGGTGCAGACCCAGAAGGCTTTGAAATTTTTGTGGAGAACCGTAGGAGACGTGAAGGTGATAAATCAGAGGGTTTTTAGAAGATGTTTTAGTGTAGAACCAGAGGGAAACCTTTTTGGAAACGTTTGGTGTAGAACCAAAGGGCTTATGTGGATACGTTTAGGTGTAGAATCAGTGGGCTTTGGTGTAGATGGTTAGGCGGAGGACCAGAGGGCTTATGTAGAAATGTTTTGGTGTGGAACCAGGGGGCTTTAAGTTTTCATACTTACAACTGGGCACTTTTCTTCCTCAGACCGACAACAAGAAAAAGGAGGAGCAGGTTTGGCCATCACACTAGATGTTTGTCCTGTGTTGTGGTGCAAGATTTTAGTTGGTGTGAGAATAGGTAGTGTTCATGTTTTACAAAAAAAACATGGGGGATTCACATTGTTTGAAATAAATATCCAAATTTATGATGCACAATCATTGAACCTTTATCATTATTTCTGATGGACTGACTCTATGAAAATTGAAATAATGTTATATTAATTTTATGGCTTGAAGTCTCTTCAACTGACAATAATCACGTCTTTGGGGTTGAATAATGGCACCACCAAATTATTGTGAGAAGAAAAAAAACAACAACCTTTTTTCAATGTATGGTGACAGAGAGAACATTGAATTATGTGTCAGTTTTTGCTTCATGTGGATAGGCCCAGTAATTACAGAGATCTTAAGCATAAACCAGGTTAACAAATCTGCAGTAGGACAGTTCAACAGAAAAAATAAAATTCTGACCTGTCCTCCAGCTCAGTGTAAACTATAGGGATTCTACAATGTGGTGATGTCACGTGAGCGTAATCTAATTATCACTTTGTCTGGCTAATGTTATAGCAGTCTTCATTTATAAGCTATAATCTACCACTGATCATGTAATTTTACAACTGGCACTATTATCTGAGGTGGTCCTCATGTAAGAACGTGTATTGTCTTTAGACAACAGTAACTCTGTTGTACAGTGCTTGTCTTGTGATCTGAGGGTTGGTGGTTCGAATCCTGCTCAATGCATAAAATCATTTGTAAAGCAGTCTGGTCCACTGACCCACCGATAAATACTTTTGTGTTCTTGGGCAAGACGCTTAACTCACCCCCAGTGTCTGTGTATATTGGAATATGAATGTGTGTGTGGATGGGTGAATGGTTTCTTGGTGTAAAATGCTTTGAGTGCATTGAAGGTAGAAATGGCGCAATAGAAATGTGACCATTGACTTTTTCCCAGGTCCTGAAATCTTGTCTGTTTTGTATCTGAGACACAGTACTGTAGATCCTGTAATGTGTGTGTTTGCGCGTGTGGGTGTGTGTGTGTGTGTGTGCATCTGCATGCATGTGTGTGCAGGAGGAGAAGGAGACCAGAGACACACAGGAGAAGACTGAGCCAGAGAAGCAGGTGGGTCCAGATCAAAGTGCCTAAGGGGTGAAAGAAAAAAAAAAAAACAGAGCTGCAGTCCTTTTAGCTGCTTAGTCAGTTATCTTAAATCAAAAATCTTTATTACTCAACTACATTGTAATGATGATGATTACATATAAATACACTGTTTACTAGTACTTTTCTGTATGTTTTTATATGATGTTTGGGTCAGATACATGGTTGGATTATAGAGATACTAAATAGTTTTGAAAGCTTTTGGCCACACCCCTTTTTTTCTTGTACAAACTGACACATATTTTGCTTTCTTTACTCTTTTTTTTTTTTTTTTTTTTTTAATCATTTATGCTTTGCTCTTTGTTATTTTTATGTATATTATATATTGTGTGTGTTTCTGTGTCAATGTCTGTGCTGAGTCTAATATGTTGTTTTGACATAAGAATTTTATGTATACAATTTCTGTGGGCATTAAAGGTGCACCATGTAAATTTTCTTTGGAAGGTCTGCAACCAGCTTATGCTCATTAGATGTGCATTTATTCAGCTAAAGATATTATGTTTCCTCAAAAAAAGGAAAAAAAAATAGATTATTACTGTGAGCAGAGCTACGTCTCCATACATCTGACTTGTAAATTGGTATGGTTGCATCATCTACTTGTTTCCATGGAGATAGATACCATATTGTTGAGCATTCCAGGCAAACATCTAACATCTCCATAGAGACAAGAAGATGGTGGAAAATGACATAGTGCACTTTAAAATAGTGCTCCAATTCGTGATAAACTATAAACTAATATTTTATAACAAAAACTGTTCTAGTATAAGGTTGTTATGATTGCGTAATAGTTTTTCTTTGCACTGATATTTTTGCCCTTCGTTAAAGGGCCTGTTTTCTGATTTATGTTATAATGTTGTTTCCTCATCAAAAAATGCCTGGAGCTGTTGGTTGTTTCATTCACCCATGTTTAACACATGAATTCTATGTATTCACGCTGAGTTATTTTCTCAAATGAAAAACACTGTGTTCCACCTTGTGATGTCATGTGGTAATACAGGAAGTGCTTCACTGTGTGTTTAAACTCTTAAATAATTTGTGAAGTGGTACAAAACAAAACACAACTCCAGGCATGTTTTCAGGAGGTAACCGCATTCTAACATGGCTAAAATCTCACAAGAACCAATCTTGCATAATATAGGACCTTTAGCATTCTGACGTTTGTGGTAGAGAACCATTCTTCTGTTAGTCTTGTGCTCATGTACTTGTCTCAGAATGTTCTTTGTGATCTTTGACGTTAACAGATAAAAATTAAGCAATAGCTATAACCTTTTTGATGTAAGTTAATACATATGTACTGCCTTGTGTTTTCCTCTGTGCTTCTCTGGGTCACAGGAGGACAGTAAAAGCCATCAGGTATGTGGTCAGCTCCCATATTAAACTGCAATTAAAAATGTCCCACACATAAAAACAGACAATAGTTTTCTGGTAACTGTGAAGAGAGGGCCTATTCTGGATGATGGCTTCTCAAAGGGTTCTCCTTAGATCAGCTCTCAGAAACCTGGAGCTATGGTTTCTACTAATGCTTTCTTGAAGGCTTTGGGCTCAGTGATGTAGAACAATGCCCGTATCGAATATGTGTGTGCAGTAGGTTGGAGTGATGTGGAGTGACAGCAGAGGGTCAGATGGAGCAGAGGATGCAGAGGAGAGGGTCAAATGGAGCAGAGGATACAGAGGAGAGGGTCAAATGGAGCAGAGGATAGAGAGCTAAGGGTCAGATGTCTTGAATGACTTCTGAATGTGTGTTGCAGATGGACCAGGAGGCCGCCAATGTCCTGAACCAACTGCAGCTTCAGCTCAGCACAGTCCTGGACAACTTCAGCACCGTCTTCACCAAAAGGTACTCTCCCCTCTCCTCAGGAGCAGCACACACCACTAAATGTGTTGTATAAGCAGCTCTTAAGGTCAAAATAAGTCTGCTGTCTGCATCTAATTAAAGTGTTTATTTTCCAATACAATAAAGTGGATTGTTAGCATGCTAGTTTTTGTAGCTTTACCATGACAGCAACACCACTCTGGTCTATGATAGAGGAAAGTGCGTATAAACTCATCACAGTGAATAATTAGGATGTAGGAGAAGATTAGCATAATGCATACGGTAAGTGAGGAATACATTTGGACCACCATTTAAAATTAATTCTGTTTTTTCACATTTTCAAGTTAAAATTCTTTAACCTATATTACAACCATTTATTAACTTTATCACAGTGTGGGGATATAAATGACTTATAGTGTTGTGTGCTCAGCTTCCAGGGCCGCCTCACTGGCTGCATGAGGCAGATGGCTGAGATCCTTTACCAGATGAAGGGCCCCCTAAACCCCAGCACTCTGGAGGCTGATGCCGACGTCGCCCTCCGGCCCGTCATGGAGTTCCTGGACAGAAAGTAAGTGCTGCCCCCTGCTGTACAGAGCATGTGACTGTGGGAGGATTTCTGAGCATGACATGTGTTATCTCCTGTAGTTTGAGTGTGTTTGCAGACGTGTGTGAGAAGGCCGTGCTGAAGAGGATTCTGAAGGACCTGTGGAAGCTGGTGCTGAGCTGCCTGGAGAAGACCATCGTCCTACCCCAGAGTAGTGACAGCCTGGTACCAACACACTACCACACATACACAAAGTACTTAAAGGAGACATATTATGCAAAACAACATTTAGGAGCTTTTTGACTTGTTGTAATGGTTCTTCTTCTTACTCCCAGTTGTATTGTGGAGCATTTTTATTGTTCTGTCATTATAGACAAATATTGAAGTTTAATATGAAGAAAATATTTTAAATCACAATCTACATATTGAGGTACACTTAATTGGCAAATATGTCATCTGCATTTGACCCATCCTTCTGTGCCGCTGGGGTCTGCAGCAATGAGCTACTGCAGTACAGGGCTTGGGGACCCATTTCCAGATCTTAAGTTAGTCTTGAAGGATTTTACCTGGTGCAGGTTTTGGGTTGTTGAGGGAAAATCAGGTACCTGGCTCACAGCACATTAGTTCAGTTTAGTTTAGTTTAGTCTTTATTTGAAGGGACAATGTACAGAGACATTAATCTTATGGGTCACTCTGAAATTAGTTCTACCCATTATCAGCTCTTGCTGAAAGAGATCAGAAAATGCAGAACGTCATGACTAATATTTGAATCTGATTCAAGCCTCTAATCCTAACCCTAAGCATCACAAGCCAAAAAAAAATCTAACTTTTGTCACATTTAGTTGAGAGAAAAGTACAGACATCTTCCCTGTCCACAAATGAACAAAGCACTTCCTTTCTGCACATTTTACACAAACCAAATGGTCTATATTTTTACCAAAATAGGCTGAAGTACGTCTGTTTGTTTGTTTTAGTTTTATTTGGGCGCTTCACCTTGGGCTTCTGCACAAACCTCAATGCTACTCTAATTGATCTGCCCGATGCTGGGCAAATTTGAACCTTACAGCGGGAGAATCTCAAGATGGATTCTTGTGAGTTTGTGAACTCAAATATTGCAAGAATCCATCTTGCTGTATAAGGTTAGGATACTGGAGTGCCCGGAGGGAGGGAAGCCACCTAGACACAGGCAAAACAAGCAAACATAGCCACCAGTGTCGTTATTACATGTAAAAGTTCATCAGCAGATACCTGAAATAAAGCATAATATGTCTTCTTTAACATTAGTGTTAGTGATAGAAATAAATTCATTAACAGAAAAATTATTTAGAAATCAAAATTGTGTTGAGAAGTCACTTTTGTTGCCACTGTGTCCAGGGTGCTCAGCTTCTCACAGCAGCTAAAGGACTGTCCAACCTGAAGGTAAGTCCCTGAGCAGACCTGAGCTGAAAAGATTTGACCTAACTTGATCTGAACTGACCTGAGCTGCTGTGGTGAGCAGCTTAGCAGATGGTTGACTCTGCATGTGTCTACAGGGCGGAGCAGAGCCCAGGACGCTGACGTCCAAACAGTGTCAAATCATTGATGCCAGCTTGGAGACCCTCAAGGTAAGCCAAGCCACGTGTAGAAATGTTCAAAGCTTCTGCTGCTTATCTGTATTCAGCAGGAGACAGTTGTTTTTTGTTCACTGCACAAAAGTTTTGAATAGCTCCTCTCTATGCTCCTCTTTATTCCCCTTCTTAACACATGCCACAATCGCAGTCATTGGAATACTTAGAATATTTAGACCTTTCCCCTTCTCATTTACCCTCTCAAAGTTGTATTTGGAGTGATCTGTGCATGTTTGAGCAATCTTAAATAGCTTATTTTGAAGACGCCATATTGCCAATCAACACCCTTTTTCACCACCACCGGTATACGCTCACTGCTCTGTACTTTGTCCTCCAATTTTATTTTCTTAATGTGTGATACGCACAGGATTTGGCAGCAATAAGTGGTCATTTTGGTTTAAATAAAAACAA
Source organism: Periophthalmus magnuspinnatus (assembly GCF_009829125.3). NCBI lineage: Eukaryota > Metazoa > Chordata > Actinopteri > Gobiiformes > Gobiidae > Periophthalmus > Periophthalmus magnuspinnatus. Next base: position 22,479,915 of record NC_047134.1, read on the forward strand.
AATGCTGTACTGGTATTTGTTGTGAAGACGTTCAGGGCAATGTTTGCCCTGAAGTCAGAAGTCAGCGAACTTGTTTCTTTTATTAAGTCGTTTTAGATAAATAGTGTGATTTAAAGCATCAAAATTATAACATAACAATCCACAGGTGTCACAGATTATAACTATATAGCAGATATAGCACAATATGTTTTTCTTTAAGGTTAGGCAAGTGGTGACTGTTTGGCTATGGTCAGTCTCCAAGAAATGAATGGAAAGCCAATGTAATGTCCCCGAGGAGCATGGAAACCCAACACGCCTGTGTGTGCGCATGTGTGTTTGTGTTCATGCATGCTTGTATGTATGAGTGTTGTGCGTGTGTTTGCGTTCATGCGCGTGTCTGCGCATCTGATGTGTTTTGTGTGTGTGTTTGCATTAATGTGCATGTGAATGCGCATGTGATTTGTGTTGTGTGTGTGTCTGTGCAGAGCTTCTTCCATGCGGGGGGCAGTGGGCTGAAGAGGACGTTTGTGGAGAAGAGTCCGGAGCTGGCTTCTCTGCAGTATGCCCTGTCCCTGTACTCCCAGAGCACTGACGCACTGATCAGGAACTTTGTCAGCACTCAGAGGTCACAAGGTACTCTTCTAGTACTCACACTACTACACTCACTACTACCCACACTGCTCACACTAATACTCACAGTTCTATACCAGAGTTCTCGATCACAATACTACATTACAGTAATATACCCCAGTACTAATCCAGTTACTACAACATAGTACTACTCACAGTTCTACACCGTAGTACTCACAAAGTATTATTTGTTCTACATCACAAATCCATATGTAGTACTACTCACTGTATTTTTCACAGCAGTTTTACTTTTATTTGTGTCCCCAGTCCATGACGGCAGGGGCATCCGGATCACCAACAATGAGAAGACCAGGCCAGAGCGAGGTAAGTCTAAGCCTAGAGTGAGGGTATGCTGACCCCTGCACCCACCAGACCAGATCACCCAGATCAAACTTTCTGAATGATAGGAAGTGTGCTAGTTGTTGTGAGCATTACTGTGATTGAAAATCCAATCTGGCCTCTGAAAGTTAGACCACTGGAAACTGTTTAAAATGAACTAGTTCTGTTTTTTTATGTTTTTAACTTTTTGGAGTATAAATTGGACTGAAATGATTTAATTTTGCTTCTAAAATGGTCCAGGTTATTTCAGTTCTTACAATTATATTGTGATTTGAATAATCCTGATTATGGATTACCTGTAAAACCTTGGCGTCCTGATTGAGGCCTGTTTTGTTCTGGGCAGGTTCTGGTGTGGAGAAGCCCATTGGGGAAGTGCAGCTGCAGATCGACATTCTCAGCAAAGAACGCAAGCTCAACGTAAAAGGTCAGAGCCCATTCTCAGCACACTGCACAAACATAGGCCAGAAGCACAGGTGGATGTTATGTCTGATATCATTTTAATTCTGATATTATTAAAATTCTCCTTTCAATATTCATAGACACAAAGCTCTCTGTCTCTGCCCATTGCTACTACTCTATCACTTGGCCGATGCTACCCAGAGTTATGTGAAGTTAATCCCCATGTTGAAGTGCGGCTTATTACGTTTCTATGGGGTATTAATCTAACACATAACATATTTGGATCACCATTTCACCTTTTATTGTTTTAAAAATGCCATATTCGCTAAAAATATCATATTAACATGTTTAATTAGGTACAGTTTTGTTTTTTGATGCTCTGTGCCCCTTCCTTGCTCTCTATGCTAAGTCATTCCCCCCTTCAGAGTGCACATTACAATCATCTTGCATTTTGTAAATGAAACTACAGCACATCACATCAGGTTTGTGAAGTTGTAGTGTATTATTACTACAGTACTGTTATAACATGGTACAAAACTCCAAAAAGTACAGTTTTTCCCCCTCTTTAAATATGTTTTTTTTTTTCATATTTATGTCATGCCATGTCTGTTTAGCTCCATTAGCAGTTAAATGTTTCTCTGCCACTGTTAATTTTCTTTTTAAGATGTCAGGGTTTAAGCAGAGTTTAATATGTATTATCAGACTGTAGCAGCTCTTTCACATTTTAGATATTTTTTGAGTGTATATAGGTGAAAATGTCATTAATCACGACTGACACTTATACAACAGTGCCACTCACTACTACAGTTCCATATGTTGTATGTCATCTGCATAACCTTTATACTAGCCAACAAATGTACTCAAGTAAGAGTACTGTCACTTCAAAATAATATTACTCAATTAGGGGTAGTAGTGGTCTAAGAAATGGCTATGAAACTACTAGTCCAGTAAATGTAAGTGTCTGGATATAACATCTGATTTTTATTTTGAAGTTTAAGCTACCAAATGTAATTTTTCAGTTTCATCTGCTTGTCTCTTGTGAAAATGTTTGTTTTAGCTGGAATGGTCCACAATATGGCATTAAATGTGTCCATCTTACTTTTTCATTTCAAGTGTTTTTAATACTCAAGAAACATTCTGAAAACATGTAATGTTTTTTGCTAGTGGGCTCTTCTATCCACATATGTGTGTAACTTGGCTTGGTGTTGGCACCTGCTTGTCTCTATTGAGATAGTTTAATGTTCTGTAGAATGTTCTAGGCTAAGCAATAACAGCTCCATGCAGACAAGCAGGTGCTGAACCATCCTCTAGAAAAGTCACTTAATAAAACTTTAATGTAATGGGGAGGACAAAACATTAAATAATGCACAATTGAAACCAAATGTGGCATTTTCAAAAGAAAGAGAGGTAATGGTGCAACAAACACAAATGTTCAAATCATTTGATATTGTCAACATAAAACTTAAGTGAGTTACTCACAGTGTGAAAAGTAACCACAACTTTTACTCAAGTAAGAGTATTGTTACTCTATACAATCTAGTAGGTGTATGAAATTTAATCCAAGAAGTACAATATGATTAAGTCACTGAAGAAAAAGTACTATACTAAATGTACCTGACAGTATACTGTATACTTGTGAAGCTGCTGTTTGTTTTTTTTTGGAGTGGTTGTCAGACCCAGTGACCCTCCTGTTCTGGTTATACTTCTCATTTCAGTGATTGCTGTGACTGACCTGAAGTGGCAGACCTCGGGCATGTTCAGACCCTTTGTGGAGGTGACTCTGGTGGGACCCCTCCTCGCCGACAAGAAGCGCAAATTCACCACCAAATCCAAAAACAACAGCTGGACGGCCAAATTCAATGAGTCATTTCAGTTGTGAGTATTTCCATTCTCTGCGGCCAGGGAGGATGAACCTTTACCTTTATCTTATTAGAATGGTTTTGACTAGCCTAGACATTGGATTTGCCAAGTATTTTCTTCCCAATTTCAAGTTCAGTTTTTCCCCATTCATTTTAAAGAAGCTCTATTGGTGTCTACTGGTGTGTGCTATATAGATATAATCTACAACACCCATGAATCATTATGTTATAATTTGAAATTGCAATATTCATTTAAAACAATTTAATAAAAGAAACAAGTCCGCTGACTTCCGTAAACGTCATCACAAGAAAGAGGCATGAAGTTCTCGGCACCTCAGATGGATAGTTCCACATCACACTAAAAGTCTTTTTTTTTTTTTATTTGTACAAAAATGATTATGAGATGCTTATCCCCTATATAAGAAAATAAAATTGAAGAACAAAGTACAAAGCAGTGGGTGTTGGCTGGTAGCGGTGAAAAAGGGGTTTGATTGGCAATACGGCGTCCTAAAAATAAGTGATTAAAGATTGCTTAAACCTGCTCAATTCACTCCCAATACAACTTTAAGAAAGTAAATGAGAAGGAGGAAACTTCTATAACATTGTAAAAAATCTCTGAAAAGTCAGTTTTCCATAATAGGTCTGATGAACCTTTATCCTGATTAAGGACATTTTGACTAGATTAGAATAATTTTGAATAGCCTTGACATTGGATTTGCTAATATAACTATTTTTTAATAGTAGTTTTTTCATATTTTCAAATGCCATTTTCCCCACTCAATTGAAGAGATATATCCATATAAACCTGCTGATATTAAGGGCATTGTGAACATGAAATTCCAATGCATATTGTTATTCTACATTTATCAAAACATCAATTTGGTAAACTAAAACATCTGTTTTAAGTATCAGGACTAGGGTTATATTGAAACTAGAGCAGGTATCCATACATTTGAGCAGGTATACATACTAAAAAAAAGTTACATTTGCAGGATAGAAATGTACCTTTCCTGAATAGCTTTAGAATGATCTTGAGCTGTATCAGAACAAGTATAAAACCACAAGACTAGTATCCTGTTCTGTCTCTGTCTGTGTGCAGTGTTCTGGGGAAGGAAAACCTGGACTGCTACGAGCTGCAGGTGGTGGTGAAGGACTACTGCTTTGGCCGAGCGGACCGTGTAGTTGGGCTGACCGTGGTGCAGCTGAGGGACGTGGTCGATCGCCGGAGCTGTGTGTGCTGGTGTCCCCTCGGAGCCAGCGTCCACACCGACCAAACTGGTACCACCGTCATACGCATCCTGTCCCAGAGGTCTGCCGATGAGGTGGCCAAGGAGTTTGTTCGGCTCAAATCCGAGAACCGCCCAGCTGAGGAGGGACGATGAAGAGGGACACAGAGGAGGATCAACAATGAGGAAGAAGGCCAATGAGGGGGAGGTTTGACAAGGATGAGGGACGTTGAGAGGGAGGGTCGATGCTTTGTGGTCTATGGCCAGGTACGCTACCAGTAATCCTCTGTTGCACTGTGTCCTATGGGAGAATTCTGTCTGGGCCAGAGCTTCCAGGAGCTGCAGTACGTGAGTTGGTGTCAGTGTGTTTGCGTCACTATTATATTTGAAAAATGAAAAATAGATCAAAAGTAAGTAAAGGCCTATAAAAAAAAAAATACTAAAAGAACAGATGGGTCAAGTGGGAACAAGATCCAAGCTAAACAATATGATATTTTTTATTTTACTTATTTAAATACAGACTTATCCAGTGAACAATTCTGCTGCTCTGTTACACCAAATAGAAGGTCTTTAAAGAGGGGGTATTATGCAAAGTTGATTTTTTTTTTCAGCTTTCTACCATGTTATAACATTGTTCCCTCATCAAAAACATGCCTGAAGAGGTTTTAGATGTCATCCATGCATGTTTGAGCATCTTAACGATCTCTCCCAGGCCCTATTCGAACCCTTCTTATGTTTAGCTGGACAATTCTGTGCAATGCTCAGCCCACAAGCTTACGTCACCCATGATCTCAAACAACAATTCTCCATAAATATGCAAAAACATGATACAAAGCTGTACACAACAACTTGACAAACCTGATGTGCAGTAGTTTCATTAGTAGGATGTATGCTTATGTTGTGATCGCGCTCTGAAGGGGGAACTGACTTAATAAAGGGAGAGGAGACTCAGAGCGTCATGTTAATACATTGTAAGATGGTGGTCTAAATATGTCATGTGTTAGCCATTAACACCCCATAGAAGTAAAACACCCCCTCTTTAAAGCAGTGCGATATATTTGTAATAAAAAAAAAAAAAAAAACACTTTTTAAAGTACATAGAAGTAGTCTACTAAATTTGCATTATACATACACCTAAAATATATATAAAAAAGAAAGTTAAAGGTGTGCTACATAACTTTTCTGGTGATCCACGGTCTGCCTCTCGAGATTTATGCCATTAAACTAGCATTTTTTCATGAACAGGGTCACCTCTCCTCAGACCTGACCTGTATAGAATTACCTCTTTCTGTGTCATATCTTCTGTCCATGTCCAACCAGGAAATAAAATATGAACTTAAAAAAAATTGTAAACATTTTTAACATAGTCTTAAAATGTGTTTAAAGTGGGACTAAGCACCTAAGCTTTGCCACACCCGCATTTCAAATATAGCTGCTAAACTGGGCAGGACCTGGAGAGAAGAGGGGGGGAAAGGAACAGTCTGATTGGTCTAACAGGTATCCACACTTCAAACCTCGTCCCTGCAGTCATGTATTTGTGTACTCAGAAACGCCTGGATTTAATCAGGACAGTCATGCGTGAGGTCACCAGGTACTTGAAAGTGCTGTGGCCGCTGGAGCCAGGACACACACATTTTACACACAAAGCTGCAAACTGTTTAACTAGTTTGCACTAAAATTGCCAAAAAATGACTAAGAACAGTACACAACACTGAGTAGTCTAACCTGTTATAAGCACTTAGTTGAAACCTCTAAAGTCTGCACTGTTCAGGCAGCTGTAGTTTATACTTCTGCAAACATATTCTAAAATCCACGGGTTTCTTATTTATTTAGCAGTTAATATGTTCATCTTCAAACCTTATTACACCTGGATGTTTGGACTCCTTTACGTTATTGCCTGTAGACTTCAAATCACGTTTGTGTTTGGAAAATACGTATGCCTTAGCTGAGGCACTCCATAACTGTTAAGGAAATATTTGCACAGAGTCAAGATGAAGGTGTGTGAACTTTAAAAACACAGAGGAGCTTCATAGAGAACAATGTACTGACATATACCAGGCAAGGACTTTGACAGAGATATGCAAGATTATGTAAGATTACTGAAATATCCATTAATTACATGTTTTTGTAAAATAGATCATGTTTAAAGATAATAATAATTGTGTATAACAGTGGGCCTTCACGTATTCAAGTTTTGTTTTTGTTTTTTTAATACTGAACAACCTGTTTGTGTTTTACTGGATGCTGTAAATGTCACATATTGGGCTAAAACTGACTGTGCTAAGTTCAATTAAATGATGTATTCTTAACAGTAAATGGTTGTGATGTGAAGTTATTCATTCAGTAATTCTTCTCAAATGTTATGACTTGAACAGGCTGTGTTCACGCACGTTCAAGATGGAGGACAAAGGGCACTGTAAGTCTATGGAATGAAAAATCCAAAGCAGTTGTATTTGTCAGCGATTCATCCATTAACTAACACTAGCACTCACCATATTAATGAGTAACTGTTGTGATGTAACGTCTAATAAGTGTATGTAATTGTAAGGATTTTGTGTGTGATTTAAAGAGCTCATATTATGCTGTTTTCTAATCATTCTAATCTATGTTATAATGTTTCCTCATCACAAACATATCTGGAGTTGTGGTTTGCTTCATTCACCCATGTTTAACACACAAACCCTGCATAATTGGGCTGAGTTTTTTGTGATGTCATGTGGTGATACAGTTAAAATCATGAATGAAACAAAACACAACTCCAGGTATGTTTTTGAATAGGTAACAGGATTTTTACAGGATATTACATGGCTTAAAGTTCACAAGAGTCAAGTTTGTGCAATACAGGACCTTTAATGGATAGACACAAAAACGAGACAAACTACATCATACTTTAAGGAGGCGTGCAAGAAACACAAATGTTCAAATCAATGCCTGAGTAAGATGTGTGTTGAACTAGCCCTGTCCAACATCTCAACCACAGTGATCATACGCCATACATGAGCCATATGAGCCATATATGAGCCATACATGAGCCATGTATGAGCCATTCATGAGCCATACATGAACCCTACATGAGCCCTACATGAGCCCTACATGAGCCATACATGAACCCTACATGAGCCATATATGAGCCCTACATGAGCCATACATGAGCCATACGTGAACCCTACATGAGCCATACATGAGCCCTACATGAGCCATACATGAGCCATACATGAACCCTACATAAGCCATACCTGAGCCATACATGAGCCATATATGAGTCATACATGAGCCATGTATGAGCCATACATGAACCCTACATGAGCCCTACATGAGCCATACATGAGCCATACATGAACCCTACATGAGCCATACCTGAGCCATACCTGAGCCATACATGAGCCATACATGAGCCATACATGAACCCTACATGAGCCATACATGAGCCCTACATGAGCCATACATGAGCCATACATGAACCCTACATGAGCCATACATGAGCCCTACATGAGCCATACATGAACCCTACATGAGCCATACATGAGCCCTACATGAGCCATACCTGAGCCCTACATGAGCCATATATGAGCCATACATGAGCTATACAGACGCATTCTGTGGTTGCCATGGTCGTGGTTGGCTGCTCTTGTGGCTTACTGGAGTTTTTTTTACTTTTTACATTTTAACCCTTGTGAGATTTTGACCAACTAACTTTTGACTAATAAGTGCAGTTCAAAGGACGGATGTTGAGGACTAATGGGTTGTAGTAAAAGCCAAAGTTAAATCTGTCAACTGGACAAAACGTTCTAGGACTGAAGACGTTTCGCTGCTCGTCTAAGCTGCTTCTTCAGTTCTGGTCAGATTGCTGATTGACACTGCCTATTTATCTGAAGGGAGGAGCTAACTACACTGAAACTATAAACAGTTTGATCCTTTATGGTCTCCATTCAACCTTTAATGGCCGTACTGGATCGCTCTATTATTCTCTTTGTTTCCTTTGTTTGCTTTGGGTCTGATGATGGAATTATAAATTGGGGACAGGTGATGTCTCAGGTCCCCATTCCTGTTCAAGGAAGGACTGTCTTTCCAAATCTGCTTTAGCTCCCCTCTCAAACCGTTTTTCTCTGGTTAAGATCTGTACCTCACTATCTTCAAATGAGGGTAGTGTCTTTGAGATGGAGATGTACGGCGGACTGGGGTCCAGAGGAGCCCTCGCAACAGTGTTGGCACATTCTCTTATGAAGTGCCCGTTTAGTTTCTCCAGTGTAACGCTCACTGCACTCTTCACTACACTGAATGGAGTAGACCACATTACTTTGTTTATGGCTTGGGGTTTTGTCCTTTGGCTGAACCAGTTTCTGTTTTAAAGCATTTTATATTATTTATTTCAGACAGACTGAGTAAAAGAATCAAAGGAGTCCAGAACATTAATGATGAGTCTAGTCTCTGGTCAGAGCACAGGAGTTACACATGAGCTCATCTGAGGGCTGCTCAGGACCAGAATTAATATTAAGGTAGACTTTATTGTTTCTATAAGGAAATTTGTCCTCTGCATTTGACCCATCTTTCAATGCCATGGAGGCACCGCTTCAGGAGCAATGGGTGCTGCAATGCAGATTCATGGTCCCAATTTATCAGCAGCACCTCCAAAACTGACTATGGACCAGTGTGTGTGAGAAGGAATACTAACTGTAAAATATAATGTAATGACAAGACTTTAAGGCTACTTAATGTGCCTCGAGTCGCAAAAAACTAGCCTACACTATAATTAACTTAATTCTTAAGAAAATGTCAAATGAAATTCACAATACAGCCAAAGTTGCCGAGTTTGCTGTGTCACTGGAAACACACTGGGTGTCAGGACACACGCAACTTTTATTGCTCAATTAAACTTTATAAACCATGTCATCAAAAATGAAGGCAAGCATTTGGCTATATTAGGCCTTTGATAAAAAACAAACCAAAAAAATAAAATGGTCCGTTAAGACATTTTTTCCTTCCTACAAGTTTCAGGGGTTAAAATGACGAGAGCGGTGCAGGGTGTAGAGGGGACAGAGGGGAAGGGCCACTGTCGCTGGTGGGGATTACATTTGATAACACATTTCCACATAGTCCTTCAACTAGCCATCCGTGAATTTATTCAACTTAATTCTAACAATATCATGACCCACATAATGTTGTATCCCTAGTCCATTAAATACTAGGCTAATTCACTGTTTATCTCCATGGTGGAGACCTACAGACCCTCTATAAACTGTCAAAAGGCTATAGGCTAAATGTTATCTTAAATACATTATTATATCAAGTTGTGTCTGTCCCACCAAATCTCATGGCTCACCCAACTTTTTGATGCGATCACCCTCAACAAGAGTCCCGCTCCACAGGCACATTCAGTGGGGTGCTCTCATGGGTGCAGTGGCAGTTTTTTCCACAAACTACTGATGTAAAATATGTTTAATATGTACCATAAGTAGCCTATCTGTGTATCCCAGGTAGTTCTATACCAGAACCAGTATAACACCTGATATTAGGATGCAAGGAAAGCATAAGTGAGGAATAACTCTGGACCTCTGCAAACCATTGAAATGTTGAATTAACTGGTTCTGTTTTTCACATTTTTAAGACAGCAAAAATGAGTTACAGGGCCTTTAAAGAAAATAGCGTTCTGTTGTCTCTCTATGTTGTTGTCATCAAGTCGTTCTCTTGGTACTGAAATCGAGTCAGCTTTAATAGTAATAGGCCCAGTAATTACAGATATTACACATAAACTCACATATACAGTGGGAGACTGTTCACAGCCAGTGCATAACAGAACACAAATGCATATTGTTCATAATACGACTTCATATACTTCTATACAACCATGAGTGGAGTAAGGCATCAAACACGTGGGACACATTCATCGCTGTCCTGCTGAGGCACAGTGGGTTTTAGGGTTCATCAGGTGCATTGCTCATGGGCCGGGGCAGTGGTCTGGGAGTAGAACTTCCACAGTGAGATGGATGGTTTTGGGCTGCAGGAGGCTGTAGGTGTTGTCAAAGCGCAGAACATCTGTGAATGGAGCAGGTTACAGGATTATTCTCATATTACTTACAGATGATGTAATTTACTTCTATGGGGTATTAACTGCTAACACATAACACATAGCATATTTAGGTCACCAAGTTACATTTTGTTGTTTTTGAAAATGCTGTATTTGCCGAAAAAACGTATTAACAAGTTTCATTTTTGGTTTTGACGTTCTGAGCCCCCTCTCCATTTGCTCCTAGCACAATACAATCAGTGTGCATCCCGCTAATGAAGCTACTGCACATCGCATCAAGTTTGTCAAGTTGCTGTGTACAGTTTTGTTACATTCTTTTGCATATTTATGGAGAGTTGTCATGTGGGAGCATGGGTGACCTAAGCTTGTGGGCAGAGCATTGCACTGAATTTCACAGCTAACTGTAAGGAATAGTGTCTGGGAGAGATCACTCAAAATGACTCAAACATACATAGATGATGGACACACATGGATGACATCTAAAACCTCTTCCGTCGTATGTGTTATGATACTTGCACTCAGAATTCCAAATTTGGAACTTGGCTCCAAATTCACCACTATAACTGTTCTAGCCTCGATGAGCTTCATTTGACTGGAGCCAAACGCTATGGGTGACGTCACACTCACTTAGTCCACTTCTTTATACAGTCTATGGTCAAAATAACAGTCAAATTAAAGGCAGAGGACTCTCCAGCAGAAGTTAAACTTCTACATGTGCTTGTTTCTTGTGAATGTTGATCTGTGTGTTATTCACCAATGACTGTTTCACTTTTCTACCTTTTTGTTGTTAAATCAACAATTCTGTGAAGCCCTGCGAGGCGACTGCTGTGATTTTGGGCTATACACTGACTGGAATTAAAATAGAAAATAAACCAGCCCAGTATACCTTGAAACAATTCCAAAAACTGACACTGACTATAGCTGAATGTACTCCAGTTCAGATTCTACAGTCAAGCCAATTTAACTCCTCCAGTTTTACTGATGCAGGTTGAAATGGGCACAGTACTCACAGACTCCAGGTACTTCACACGTCAGTGATCCGTCCTCGGGCACCAGGTGAGCGTTGTAGCGCTGGTTGACCACCACCTCTGTCATTTGGGACGCTCTCTGTCGATCACCCTTTTTAGTCTTCAGAAAGACGCCAAAGCCAATGTCGGCACTGTCACTGCAGAACTGCCACCTGTGCACAGCACTGGCTTCAGGATCCTCTGCTACCACCATGGTTCTCAATGTTAAGTAAAGCTGCAAGAGTACTGTATTCTGAATACTTTCACACTGAGTTGCATTAAATTATAAAAACATAACACAAAACAGATTTGCCGTCCGTACTGCATTAAATATTAATTTGAGAAGGAAAATCACACACGGACAGAGGTAGTTAGAGTAGCCAAAAATTGTACTCAAGTAAGAGTAACATTACTTTCAAATCATATTACACAAGTAGAAGTACAAAGTAGAGTATTTGGGAAAACTACTACTCAAATAAGAGTAACTTAAAGAGCAACTGGAGTAACTGGAAGTAATATTTGATTTATAATTTGAAGGTAATAAAAGTTTTAGTTACTCTTCCCAATGTGAGTAAGTCTGAGTGAGTGTGTGTGATGGCGGCTCCTCTCCTCTCAGTCAGTGTGTGTGTGTGTGCTGCAGTGTTGCTGTATACCTAAGGACACACCCGGGCACCAGGATGTCATAGTCGAGCTGTTGTGTGGAGCGTCGGCTCACGGTCAGGCTCTGCTCGTACTCCACCTTCACCTGGTCTCTGACGTAGTAGCAGCGCGGCACTGGACCCACATGGTTAATCTACAGCACAGTATCACAGCAGAGAGAGGAGGAGGGAAGTCACGATGACAGGACATCACGCTGGGGGTGTTCAACATGCATTTCTATGGTGGAATGTTCAAAATAACAAAATGTATTTAAACAACATTTTTTCGGAAGAGCATTTGTCCACTGATCTGAAAGTTGGCAGTTTGAATCAAGCTCTCTACAAATGTGTGTGTGAATGGGTGAGTGGTTCCTTGAGGTGGAAAAGTGCTATATCAAAATTTTACCAGTTACCATTTCCCATTTAAAAGATGGCTGTTAAGATGAACAATTGAACTTGAACAGAACATTTTGATTTTTGAGGACAGCCTAATAATATAAGGTTACAAAAACGTGTGACTGAAACAAAACACAGTTCTAGGTAACCTATATGTTTGGATCAGGTAACAACATGGCTTAAAGCTCACACGAGTCGATTTTGCGTAATAGGACCTTTAAAACCTTTAAAGTGTAACTAAACACTAAATCAACTTTTTTTTAGCTACTAAGCTGTGCATATGATATTTTAATAGCATTGTGCACTGTTCCTAGTCACATTTTCAGCTTTCTGGATAAACCATCTTAAGTGCTGCCTTCAGGGGCTGCTACAATTTCTAGTAGTTGATGGTATCACCCAAGACTGCCCTGATCATAGCATGATCTTCCTTGCTGCAGGTTTAGTGTTAGATATGTTGATACCTGTTTTTTATACCTCCAGACCCTGCCACTCCTCCCCCTTCACTCTCCGCTTTAGTCCTCCAGGTATTTCCTAGTTTAGCAGTTCTATTTGAAAAATTGCTATGTGACATTTTACCTTTAGTGTATGAGTCTGTGTATGAATTTTTTTACTTTTGACTGTGAACACTGTGATACCGACAACAAATGATGAGAAATTATGTTTGTTGTATCTGTCCCTATCAAATAAACAATACATTAATACAATTCCAAAACTATTCAGGAAAGGTTCAGTGTCGACCCTTTTATGAGACTAGTTTCAGTATTGATATTTGATCAAATGAGTATCTAGTTTCAATACAGTTTAAATTTATTTTATATATATATATATATATATATATATATATATATATATATATATATATATATATATATATATATATATATATATATATATATATATATATATCTCACAAGTGTATATATATATATCACAAGTATATATATATATATATATATATATATATGTATATATATATATATATATATATATATATATATATATATATATATATATATATATATATATATATATATATATATATATCACAAGTATATTTATCACAAGACATCACAAGTACCACTCTTCTACAAATGTGTTTTTTATTGAAGACAATACAAAGTGAGCAGCTCCAAAGTCAAACACACACATTTCTCTAAACATCACTACAGTTTTTTCTATGACTACGGTCACATTCTGCATGACGTCATCATTTCAGATGGAGGGCAGGGGTTTATATAACTCTACTCTACTGTTTTTGAAAGAAACCACATCCACAAAAGTAGCTGAGCTTTAATATTATTTGTTAGGGATTGCCATATTAATCTTATGGCTTAAAGTCCTTTCTACTAACAACAGTTATGTTTTTGGGGTTGAATAATGGCACCACTTTTATTGCCTGACAAATCCAGAATGATATCTCTCAGTGTTTTTTATACAGAGAGATATCAGTCTGGTCACCACACCCTCTGTCACATCTAAAGCCAGAACAACTAAGCATGATCTTGCAGTCAGATTGTTTATTTCAATGACACATGTGAAACGAACTATCATTATAAACAAAATGACTTTTCTCTCACCTCAGATTAACAGTTTAGAGCTTCGTTTATTGATTCTGTAGAAATCCACCATGTTTTTCAGTCTCCTGTGATATTTCATTCCTTTCTTTTTTCCTCAAACGCAGCCATATTAATTTTGATATCAGCGGACTGGACCATACCTTTCCCTGATTGGCTAATCCACCTGTCAATCACACCCATCTGAAAGTGGGGAAATTCACCAGTGACCAGACTCACAGAGTATTGGCAACCACTTCTACGCAACAAAATAATTTTACTTTTATTTATTTATGCTGACACAGGATATGATTTAGTTTTATACGAATAGACCCAGTAATCACAGAGGCATTAACCATAAACCAGGACAATAACGGCATAACTGCAACCTGACAGTTAAACAGCACGTTCCAGCACAGAATTTTAAAGTGCATATGACAGGTTTTCATGTTTTTTCTATTTCTGACAAGGTTTGGTGGGATATTACCTGTGGTGAAGATGTATCATAGGTTTATGCCATTTAAGTTGGAATAAAAAAGTTGAGAAGAAAAGTAAAAAAAATAAAGGAAGTAGCAGTGAGTTGTAAAACAGAATACCTCTAACTATGTCATCAACAGCAAATATTTCATCCAAAATGCAGTGATAGTGTTATTATTAAGTTATTGTTCTGGCATTTAGCAAAATAAAGGTGTTGTCATCTATTTTTATTAGTCTAATTATAATTATTGTGCGTTTTAGTCAAGTTATGGCCCTTGTTAACATTATTTTTGTTACATAACAGATATGGAATTACCTCTACAAATGTCACACCGCTAACCGTGTCAAACCAGGAAGTAAAATTCTTCATTACTTATATGTTAAAATCTTCAGTAAAATCTTCATCATGTTAACTACATTTTAATCTGTCATATGCACTTTAAACTACGGAGATTCTACAATGTGCTGATGTCACTTGTTTCCCCAGATCCTCCACAACCCACAGCCGAGGAGCATGCACCTGCCTGGGCCACGCTCGACAGCAGAGCCTGGCCCTCTCTGGGACAGTCCTGGAGCTCCCCCGTCTCCTGGGGCCAGTTTATCTGAGGAGACGCGAGAGGAGGCGGGTCAGTCTGGGGGTCCTGATAACCTCAGAGCAGAGCTGGGGTAGGGGGTAGGGTAAAGGTTCTCTATAGCCAACCAGAGGCGGGTAGAGCAGCTAAAAAATTGCATAAGAGTAATGTTGCCTCTAATATTATTACTCACTTGTACTAGACTTACAAGAGTAACCAAATTGTATCCAAGTAAGAGAACGGTTACTTCATTATTCAAGTAGTTAAAAGTATGGTCTCCAAAAAACAGAAGTACAATCTCTTTCAAAACTTACTCAGCTAAGTGTTACTAAGTACTACCCACTTCTGTATGTGACTAAAGGCTCTATTCTCACTTGGGGGGCTGGGTCTCTATGCTTCATGTCATATTGTTGGCATTGTTGGCCTAAGTCTTTTAGCACTGGAAGATGAATAACAATCAAATCAAAATTGCAGTTTAAATGGACCAAATTAACAAATCACAAAGGCTGCAATTTTTGAAGTACCATAATTGTCTCCACAAACAGCTAAATATCTTGTCTTATTCTGTATAAACACTGATAACCCTGTAATTTAGATCTGTACTAACATGTGCTGAAATGTTATTCTTGTATTAGTTTGTCAGTTCATATTTCAGTCTTTTTGACAATTCAACTTTGAACAGAATCCTATTATTAAAACATAAATCTCAAATCTAATCACATTCGATATTTTTTCCCCAAATCATTCAGCCCTAAATTTCTCAATTTTGTCCTGTTGCCCTGAGTCACACTGTTGAACATTCAGGCCAAAGCAATTACATCTCCATGGAAACAGGTGCCGAACCCTCTATCAGATAATAATAATAATAATAATAATAATAATAATAATAATAATAATAATAATAATACATTTTATTTATATAGCGCTTTTCAAGGCACTAAAAGTCGCTTCACAATACATAAAAGAATAAAATATCACAAAAATAAAGTGAAAGTAAAAGTAAAGTGACGCAGTGCAGTTTTAACCATAACATTATAACAAGATTCTGAGCTTTACTATACTCCTATAACAAAGTATTTACCACACCCAATATTAAAGACATTTCCTATACCATTAACAGTACATCAAGAGCACGTAAAACCTGTGTCTCTACTTCATCAACACAGAAAACTCCATCCAAAATGCAGAGATAATTTCGGCACAAGGAAAGCATTTTTCAGTTCAGGCAGTTCAAACCAAATAAAGGTGTTGTCATTTATTTGTACTAGTCCAGTGGTTCTCAAATAGTGGGGCGCGCCCCCCTGCGGGGGCGCGGTGAGATACCGGGGAAGGGGGCGCGTATGACTCCGCGTATGACATTGTAGTACTGTACGCAGTGCGCACAACAAAGAGCAGGAGAGAGCGAACAGATCGTGACACAGAACAGTGAACAAGAAACACTTTTGCTAAAGAGACACTATGGAAAACATTGTAACAGGGATGAAAAGAAAGGCGGATATAGACGGAGGTGAAGTAAAAATAAGACGAGGAAGTCTGATGAAGTGTATTTAGCACTTGGCTTCACCGTGACTCTGGTGGGACACGAGGACAGACCGGTGTCTGCTGTGGCAGCGGACAGTATGAAACCAAATAAGTTAAGACGCCTCATTACACCTCAGTCACGCTGATAAGACGCTGGAGTTTTTTGAGTTTGAGTTTGATGATAGAAAATAATTGAGAAGCACTGTACTAGTCTAACCGTAATTATTCTGGCCTTTGTTAACATTATGGTTGCTATAGGTAACAGTCATGAAAACTACCTCTACACATGTCACATCTGCTGCCCGTGTCCAATCAAGAAGTAAAATTATAAACTTCATTCAACAAAAAAGAAAAAAAAGCAAGATTTGTAATAAAATCTTAAATGTAATCATGTTAACTGTGTTTTAGTCAAATGAGTTGTCTAGCTTGTTGAATGCACTTCACTGTCTGTACCCAGCCCCACACAGCAAAACACAGCTATTATAATCTACAAGGGACGCAACCTGGTGCTATTCAACCTCTACTACCTGCATTCTCGTACTGCAACTACCTCAACTACTACAACTACTACAACTACTACTAGAACTACTGCAATCATAACAACTAATACAACACAATCCAAAGGTTTAAAAAGAGGGTGTCTCTGGAGTGAATGGCAGAGTGGTTAGCAGTCATGGGTCCTCTGTAGTGAGTGTGTGTCCTCTGTAGTGAGTGGCAGAGTGGTTTGTAGTCATGGGTCCTCTGTAGTGAGTGTGTGTCCTCTGTAGTGAGTGGCAGAGTGGTTAGCAGTCATGGGTCCTCTGTAGTGAGTGTGTGTCCTCTGTAGTGAGTGGCAGAGTGGTTAGCAGTCATGGGTCCTCTGTAGTGAGTGTGTGTCCTCTGTAGTGAGTGGCAGAGTGGTTTGTAGTCATGTGTCTTCGGGAGTGAGTGGCAGAGTGTTTAGCTGTCACATTAAATAATTAACTTCATTAGCAAAGGGCAGAAAAAATAGTGAGGTGAGGGGGAGGGAATTCCTTTTAAACCTTCTTATTATGATTCTCAGACTTGACATCTCTGTTACATTGCAGGACTGGGCCAAGCGGTGCACTCACCCATGTGCGGCAGCGTGGATCTCCATCGGGGTCTGTCTTTGTGCCTCCATAGACGGCGGGCAGCTCTTGTGAATCAATGTATTTCTGTAGCACTTCCCGCCAGTTTGCTAAACCAACAAACAGCAACACATCAGAGCACTGGAAGCTAACTTGGCGCAGCTGACAGCTTAGTGGGGTTGTCAAAAGTATTGAAAATCAGATACTAATCAATATTAAAATTAGTAACAAAACTAGATATTCATTTGAGCAGGTATCAATACTAAAAAAGTCAACATTCACAGGACAGAACCTGGACAACTGAGGGATTACACAGATATAAGGTCATATCAAAACAAATATGACTGCTTACAAGGACAAAAGAAAGGAAAAATATATATCACAAGGGACTGAAAAACATGGCACATTTCTGTAGAATCAATTAGTGAAGCACTGAACTCTGAAGTAAGAGAAATGTCATTTTGTTTGTAAATGATAGGTGACATGAGATCCTTTTTTCACATGCATCACTGAAGTAAACAAATAGGAGGGAGTAGTGACCAGACTGATCCCTCTGTATAAATAACACAGAGATATCATCTGTATTTGATGGGCAAGTATATTTACTTTTTTTCTCTACTTTTTTCCACAAACTGCCACTTAACTGAAAAAACATTTACTGCCAAACTAAGCATGTGGACCTTTCTAAAATGTTCATTCCTTCACAAGAAATATAAATGTATATATTGTAAGTAGTGTTTTCACGATACTAAAATTTCAAAATTTATTTCATTACTAAGAAATGGATTAATAGATAATAGATAATAAAAAAACACTTTTCTTTATATAATAGAATGTGATTTTCAGCATTAGATCGTAGTACTTTCTTTTATATTATCATGTATCCTTATATCTGTGTAATCCCTCAGTCATCCAGTAGGCTCCATAGTGGTCCATGGAGTAGTCAATGGTTTTATACATGTTCTGATATAGCTCAAGATCACACTAAAGCTGTTCAAGAAAGGTTAAATTCTGTCTTGTGAATGTGACTTTTTTAGTATCAATACTTGCCTAAATGAGTATCTAGTTTTGATACTAGTTTTAGAATTGATTATTATCTGATTTTCGATGTTCTTGACAACCCTAATTGTAACAGTTGATATAGTGAACAGAAATACTGTGGTTCTCACCTCCGAGTATGTGGATCTTCTGCCGCGTGTTCTCGCTCAGGAAGTGTTTGACCAGGTTGTAGGCAACAGGGAAAAGTTTGGGCGCTGCAGCAGAAAAAACAATCACATTTCTAAATCTAAATTTGAATCATATTTTATTTAAGATCAGATCTGAACCATCTGAACCCACCTTTGATGACGAAGAGCCGCTTCAGACCCTCGGGGTAGTTGTCCTCAAACATCTGCAGGATCTACTCACAAGAGAGCAGAGGTGAGCAAATAGGTACGAGAATATAGGTACGAGTCAGGTCTAGGTTCAACAACAGTCTGTGCTCAAAGAATGACGTCTGCTGACACCTGAATATACTGAATGACCAGGTTATTCCATCAGTGGATTTCTTCCCTCATGGCACGGGCATATTCCAAGATGACAATGCCAGGATTGATCAGGCTCAATTTGTGAAAGAGAGGTTCAGGAACATGAGACATAATTTTCACACATGGATTGTCCACCACAGAGTCCAGACCTTAACCCCATTGAGAATGTTTGGGATGTGCTGGAGAAGGCTTTGTGCAGCGGTCAGACTCTACCATTATCAATGCAGAAGCTTATTGAAATGATGCCACAGTGAATGTGTGCCGTAATCAAAGCTAAAGGTGGTCCAACAAAATGTTAGAATGTGTAACCCTTTTTTTTGGCCAGGAAGTGGATGTTTGTGGAGCAAATCTTATATACAGGTCAGGTTGGGATACGCCCAAAAATGACCATTACCATGGAAATCCACCATATTTGAAGCAGAGGCAAATGGAAAGCATTATCTCCCTATAAATATAGTAGCTGACATACCTCTCCATATGTTTCTATGGCTGGTTTCCACAGATGTCTCAGGCCCAGCCCCTCCACATCATAGATCATAGTGATGGATTCCACGTTTGTGTTGAGCTGCAGATACAGACACAGTCACAATGTGAGCAATACATGACAAACTACTGTGATGTACAGACCCTTTAAAAGCCAATGTTGTTAGAATGTTCAAAATGGCAGGATGGAGGCATCTGGAGGCAAAATGAGATCTAAATACTAATGTTTTTTGGTTGTTGTTTTTTTTTTTTTTTTGTGTCAGCCTGGACAACTGATTACAGACATCTTGCTCTGATATTACTCACATATGAATATGTTGTCGTTGTGTCCTTGGGCAAGACACTTACCCCCTCACCCCCTGTGTCTGCGTACACTGGTGTGTGAAAGTGCTTTGAGTGCCATTTACTTTTAAATAATCAGGGAGTGTGACTAGTGCAATTGTTTTTATGCAGGCACTGTTTATGGTCTATGTCTGTTTTAGTAAAGGTCTCTATACTAACTTATTTCTAAGGGGAGCAAGTAAGCAAGATTTTCATTGTATAGTTTAAACTATATGTTCACTGTGTACAGGATAATACATTTCTTTGAATCTTTAATCTTTAAATATTCTCTGATCCATCCCAATTTGTCCACTGACATTGCCTTATCTTCCACGTCACATTAGCCTCCAGAATGTATGAGTTAACAGCCTTTACAGAGTCATTAAACCTGACAAATAGTGCTGCTGTGTGGCTCACTCTCTGAGACTGGCGGTCACACTCCTGCTGTAGCCGCTCACAGTCACGGATCTTGGACCTGATGAAGTCCTGTTTGGAGGCAGACAGGAAGAGGCCTTTGGGGTCCACAGGGCCGATCACATCATACCACACCGGGCTGCCCTCACGGTCATAGCCACACATGCCTCCAGACAGATACTTCTCTATCACCTGGGACCAGGGAGGGAAACAAACTAATCACAAATACTTACATTACTGTAAATGAGTTAAATAAAGTCCCATTTGACTCAATCCACATCTCTCCCTGTTCCTTTTCACACATAGCACTCAGAACAGCACTGCATCGCCTCCTCTGAGCTCACACAAAATACATGTTGTGGTTTAAACGACTCAATTCACTTTATTTATAGTAGGGATTCGGGATGTAGTGAAGGTGTATGAAGTTTCAAAACTCAGTAGAGCGCTTCCTGTATTACCACATGACATCACAAAGTGGAGCAGAATGCTTTCTGTGAGAAGAACTGCCTAAATATGCAGGATTTGTGTTTTAATGAAACAAAACACAAACTCAGGTATGTTTGTGATGAGGGAACATTATAACAGAAAACAGCATAATATGAACCCTTAAAAAGCGTGATCTAAAATGCTTCATAAAATTGTATTAAAAAGTAACTGGTCTACTTGAGTAAGAGTAGTATTTTTCATGCATACTTTTTATTTCAAAATACTATGATCAGCCTCATCTTGTCATTGCTAAGTAGCCTATATAATTTTCTATGCCAACACATTTTGACTTATGGAAGTCTTCATCAGGGAGTTTTACTTTTACTCAGTGGTGGAAAAAGTACTACAAATGTGTACTCAAGTAAAAGTGCAGTTATATGGCTAAAAATGTAAGTCCAAGTACTGCTTCCAAAAATATTTTTTAAGTAAAAGTCAAAAGAACACATGAAAAATACTACTCAGAGCACTAGTTACTTTTTAACCAATTTCTTAGTATCATATTAGATCAGTATTTTATATAAACTGAACAAATTAAGGATGAATTTAGTTGTTTCAAATATATATAATATATTATCTAAGCTCCGTCCAATCAGAGCAGGAGTGAGTTTGAAGGTTTAGAGAGGAGCAGAGACAGACGTGAGATAGACGTGGATTGGGACAATTGGGACTTGTGCTGTGCTTGGTACTATGAGTTTAAAAGTAACAAATTACAATTACATGGCTAGAATTATACTTAAGTACAAGTACAAGTACAGGTTTAAATAACTCTTTCCACCAGTGCAAAGGTGTAGTACTCAGTTACATTTACCAATCTACTTGAGAAACATGTACTTCTTGGATTAGCTTTTGGACACCATACTTTTACCCTGTTTAAGCAATATTTAGTTTGAGTTTTCTTATTTTAAAATCTGGTTATTATTTCCACTTTGTCTACAAGTGACAAAACCTTTATGACAATATTACATGATTTGAACATTTGTGCTTCTTACAGTAAAGTCAACTTAAAATTATAAATCTGATATTACATCATTCTTACAATGTTCTTATGTGGACTAGTTGTTTCCCCAAGTACTATTTTATCCTTACCATGTTTCTTTCAACGTACTATGCAACATTACTTATACTTGAGTACAATCTAAACCCGGGGTCTTGAGCAGTCTTACCTCAGGGGGGTGCCACTCTGTCAGGATCACGTCTACACCCATTTGTCTTCTGAAGTCCAGATGCTGCAAACACAAATACTCCTCATTAGAAGGAAGGGGGGGGGGCAGTAACTGTATAACTTAACATCATGGAGCTGCCTGCCTTATGGGGACAAAAATCGGGTGCCCCACGATAAATCCTTTATGATTAGATTAATGTGCCCACATTACTCTATTTTCTGATCTATAATGTTCTTTCCTCATCAGAAACATACCTGGAGTTATATTTATTTCATTCACTAGGGTCGGTCCACAGAGCACACTAATATACGTGAAAATTATCTAAAATGGCTTAAAAGTTCACAAGAGTCAATTTTGCGTAATACACAACCTTTTAACGTTTTTGGAATTTCCCCACTGCGTGAGAAATAAAGGTGCTCTTATCCTTAGGTTAGGCAATTAACTAAGACCTAGTAATGTCCCCAAAAAGCATGTACGCTCCACATGTGTGTGTGTGCGTTTGGGGGAAGGGGTGATGCACTAGGGTCCGGTTTGGTGTTACCTTTCGCACCATGGCCTCAGACTTTGGAACACTGAAGTTTCTGGCTGGAACAGATGAGAGATAAACAAACATGTGGAGGATGAGGTGAGACGAGGGACTGAAAGGCTGCTTTGAGCATTTGGAGATGGGGCTATGTGCTACGGTGTGACTGGCCTGTACAAGAACAGTATTGTTTAATAGCATGTCTAATGTGCTTAGCTCTGGTGCAAATAATCCTACTCAACAGTGTCACAACCACTAGTGTGGATTACAGCTAATGCCCCATAGCTCGTGGTCCAGAGGGGAACTTCAGATCGCCACAAACACGAGGCCTGCTTTGACTGGAAACATTTGCTGTAAATAAAGGTCTTCGTCAACAGCTGACTAATGTCTGACAGATCATGTGAACAGGGGCCTGGGTCGTGGGCTATGGTTGACAAACCTACGGAAAATACTAATAGATACTAAAACTATTATTGAAGCTAGATACTCATTTGAGAAGGTAGCAATACTGAAAAAGTCACATTCACAGGACAGAAAAGAACCTTTCCTGAAGAGCTTTAGAATAATAGAGCTGTATCAGAACAATTATAAGACACATAGACTAATATACGCCCATGGACCACTATGGAATAATATCAAGATACAAAATTTTCAATGTTGAAAATTACATTCTATTGTTTAAATACCAGAATCGGTGTTGAATCTATTCCTTAGTTTCGAAATCAAGTTTGAAATTTTAGTATCGTGACCACTACACTAATGACTATATACTGCTACAGCTTTCCCTGGCACAGAGGTGACTGTCGGCCCTGGTGCATCTTTAATGCGATTAGCCACATATGGATTAGTCTGATACATGCCGAGCCAGAGCAGTACTGAGCAGAGTGTCTGGATGTTACAGGTACAGGGGTCAGTTTCACAAGCACCATGCATTGGCTCACTTCCTTCGTGTCATCACAGACCCACCTCGTAGCCACCGTAACAGGAAGTGGTCGTGCTGTGCGGGAAGGAGGGGCAGGACATCTTGGATTCTCTCTCGAAACTGAAACAGACACAGAGACAACACAAGTGACAGCAAAGCATCACAAACAGTGCTTCTCAAACACCAATTACTTACTTAGGCCTAAATTAGAGCTAAACATGGATTAAAATTACACTGGACAAGGTCGTTCTAAATCATCAAAAGATTTAAAAGATTTACATCAGTAGATTTAAATGTATTTAGGGGTAACAAGCTGTACACACATTCAATACCAAACCAACAACACACACATGACACCAGTAGACTTAGACGGTGTATGGGACTTCTACACTTCTACACTTCTACACTTACACTTCTATGGGGTATTAATTGTTAGCACATAATGTATATAGATCACCATATACCCATTTATTTTGAAAATGATATATTTGCCAAAAACAATGCCTTGACGTGTTTAATAAGTCACTCCCCCTTCAGAGCACTCTCACATTACAATCTGCATGAATTTCGCTAATGAAACTACTGCACATCGCATCAGGTTTGTGAAGTTCTGTACACTGCTTTTGTATAGCGTGGGTGGCGTAAGCTTGTGGGCTGAACTTGGATACAATCGCACTGCTAACCATAACGAGGGTTCGAATAGGGCCCGGGAGAGATTGCAAAATTACTCAAACATGCATGGATGGATCTAAAACCTCTTCAGGCATGTTTTTGATGAGGGAAAAAAGTTATAACATGGTAGAAAGCTCAATTTGGAATAATACCCCCTCTTTTAAAAAAGCCTTAAGGATCAGTGCTCACAGACTGTGTTCTTCTTAAGCCACTGTTTGAGGTTGGTTTGAATGTGTTTTCATGTCAGACAGCCTTTAAAACCAGCGTCTAATCTAAAGGGTTAAATGCTCCATAGTGTGTCATCAGTCCTTATGAACACAGTCTGTGCCAAACAAATGCATCAAAAATCACAACTCTCATTATCTCTCATCTTATAGGCTTAACAATCCTTATTTAAACTCTTCCAAGAAACTCTGATCACATGCAGCAGTATAAAGGGTGTGTTTGCTGCTGTCAACTTTGCACCTGTGATTCAACATGCTAAGAGGCTGCGACTCAGTGATTAGAGCCATAGACTGTACACATAAATGGACATAACTAACCTACTAGCCACTGCGTTCCAAATAGGAAGTATGGGCGAACTTCCCACTTATCAACTACAATTCACTTTCTAATTAAAAAACGTCGTCCCTCTCTGTAACCTCTGCTGTCAGGCTCATCATTCTAACTTCTGACCTTAAAATGTTCGTTTTAACCCACTCTACATGATCCTGGTGTTTTTATTTTGCCATTTTGTCCATAAATTAAGCTATGAACATTAATAACAGACAAATCGGGCTGATCCTGCTAGCATTAGCCACAGGTTTTATTGGCAGCACTGCTAAATGCACTGTCAATGTCACAAAAATTACTATATTGACTTATTGTTCAATATAAGATAGGTGGAACATTTTTTTATTTATTTATTTATTTTTTTTTTGGTAAGGGGGGTGGGGACCTTTTGTTATTTTTCTGTACTACAAAATATTTGATCTATAGAGGGTTCACTCATTAGAGATACAAAATAAATACTAAGTGCTTCATTCTGCTGTTTATTTATTGCAGTTCATGATTTTTAACCATATAATACATTTAGAACATTTGTGGGATAATCCTGCTTTAGAGATATTGTGTCAGTGGCACAAATGAGTCTCAATATTATTGTTTATTGTGTAGATTTCCTTCAACAGTATATCGTACTTCAAAATGTGTTATGCTGACAGGCACACCCCCTGCCAAACCAGTGGTGCAGGCAAGAAGGGGCGTTACCTTCATCAGCCTCACTCCTGATTGGCTCTTTCGTTGCTATGACACTTGCAGTTGGAATTCCAAATATAGAACTTGGCTCCAGATTCACCTCTATGACTGCTGGCGTCAATGAGATTCAGTTGGCTGCAGCCGAGCGCTGTGGGCCATCAACTCATCAACCCAGAGATTAGCAGTTCAATCCCGACCAGTATGTGCTGCTGTGGTGGGCAAAACACATCACACACCTGTGTGAATGTGATGAGTGCAATGGAACTTCTGGGCCAGTGGGGCAGATTGGCAGCCTCACTTCCTTCAGTCAGCCCCACGGCAGCTCTGGCTATTTATAACCAACCAACCTGATGTGGAGTGAATAAATACAGTGTGGTGCTTAGAGAGGTTTGTGAAACACAAAACCAATTGTACACCATTAGGCTATTACTGCACTACAGATGTGTAGTGATCCAATGTTTTCCAATAAGCCATCATAAAATCAAGTCCAGAGACTCCCAACCTTTATGGAACGAACTGTCTTATGTAATAATATTATTATGATAATATAATGGTTTATAAAGCATTATAGAACATCAGTTATTTAAAAAATATTCCACTGAAAAGACCAGATTACTGCTTACAAAAAGTTTGGCTGCTCATCCAAGTTGCTTCTTCAGCTCTGGTCAGATTACTGGTGGGCACTGCTTTATATCTGACCACAACTGAAGAGGCGACTTGGATGAGTAGTGAAACGTCTCCTGCAACTTTTTGTCCAGTTGACAGATTTTATATTTTTCTTTTACTATGGATCATACCTGGACGACTGAGAGACTACACAGATGTAATTCTACAAGTGACAAAATCTTGATATTGACTATATGAAATTATTTAAACATTTGTATTTCTTGCACATCTCCTTCAGATATTATTTAGTTTATCTAAGTTTTGTGTTAGGCTACTTAGTAGTACTTTAGTCTTTTTAGTAATTTCTTGGGCGATTGCTTTGCACTTCTACTTGAGTAATATTATTTTGAAGTCACAATTTGAGCTACCCTTAAGAGACAAACCTTTAGTCGTAGCAGCATGTGAATCCAATCTATGTCAGTAAAATGAAGAATAATTTCAAAAGATAGACTGTAGGAGGATTTGTTGTGCATTACAGCTTTAGTAAGTTGGGGGTGCCCTCTATGGTCACATTTCAGCACACTGGACAGCACTTAGTTTCAGAGTAAGACACATTTCTTGGTCATAAGGTTTTGAGAATCCTGACTATGCCTATAGTGCAAATCGTTGTGACAGTGTCGTATCAGATGACCAGTGACGCGCTGTTATGGTAAATAGATTGACAGGAGTATCCTACATAGATAGAGATGTGGTACAGACCTGCTGCAGCGCCTCGGCCTGTCTCGGGCTCAGATCCCCCACTCTCCCGCTCATGTCTGCGCTCTGAGGCTCAGCACTGCTCGTTTTGGGATGAAGATGATGAGCGGAAGGACGCACAGACCATTGCGCTCACGGAGCTGGTGATACAGCTTATGTCACTCGCTCTGCGCACAAGCACCGCCCTTTATCTACGGAAAGCCAATCAGATCCGCGTGCTTCACAGGATACAGTTTATATATTGAGAAAACCCCTTGAGAACATTGTCCAGCGGAGTAAATCCACAATCTGCCGCGCATATTCTCATTTAAAGGGCCCATATTACACTATTCTCTATGTTCTAATGTTGTTTCCTTATCACAAACAGACCTGGAGTTGTGTTTTGTTTCATTCGCACATGTTTAACATGTTTGTCTCAAACGGAAAACAGTCAGTTCCACCTTGTGACGTCATGTGGTAATACAGGAAGTGCTTCACTATGGCTTTAAACTTCATACACATTTGGATTTAAATAATCATTTCGATTATTTCAACCCTTGACTTGCCAATCTCTACTGAACTAAAGGTAAAAGGAGATGTTCATTTGAAAACTACTGCTTCATTGGAGATATAGACAGACTAATAAACCATGTGCAAATGAAACAAAACACTAACTCCAGGTATGTTTTTGAGGAGATATAACAACAACATTATAACCTGGTTTAAAGCTCACAAGAAACTATTTTGTGTAATATAGGACCTTTAAATGGACAACATTCCCTGCATAGTGACGTAGGCCTAATTGTGGTAGGCTTAAAGGTGAACTGAACTAATTATTAAACCCTAATCTAATCTTATCTGTCTGCATGTTATTGTTTTGGGTGTAATGTTCTGGTGTATTTCAGGCATGATATTTTCTGAGCAATAAAACCTCAAATTGCAGACAAAGCAACATCTCCGTAGAGACAAACAGGTAGCATGGCACTCTCCCATCAGAAAAGTTACATAGTGTGTGCCTGTGCTTGACTACGTTTTGGGCTCCACACAGTCACAGCTACTGCATAGGCGATATTTGTCTGTAAATGGATTTTCTGTGTCATCACTGAATGCTCTGTGGGAATGTGGTGTGGAGTAAAGTTACTTCAAAATAATATTACAGAAGTAGAATTAAGTAGTAGTAGTAGTAGTAGTAGTAGTAGTAGTAGTAGTAGTAGTAGTAGTAATAATAATAATAATAATAATAATAATAATAATAATAAATACCACTACTGCTACAACCACCACCACTACTACTACTACAACCACCACCACCACCACTACTACTACTACTACTACTACTACTACTACTACTACTACTAATAATAATAATAATAATAATAATAATAATAATAGTAGTAGTAGTAGTAGTAGTAGTAGTAGTAGTAGTAGCTGTAATAGTAGTAATAGTAAATAGTAATACTAACTTAAGAGTAACTGTCAGGACGTAACATCTGATTTATAAATTGAAGTTAATGTAGGCTACCTGGAAGGACAAAACATGAACTAGCCTAATGTACAAAATCTAGGATTTAGGATAGACACAAAAATTAGACATCTGAAAGAGTGGTGCAAAAAAAAACAAAAACAAACAAATATTCAAATATTCAAATAATTTCATACATAAAGCTTTTGTCACTTGTAAACTTACACACAGTGAGAAAAACACATGTAAGAGTATTTTTTTACTTCAATAGAAATATTACTCAAGCAGCAGTAAAAGCATTCTGCTAGAAAAGCACACTTTATTTTATTTATTTTTTTAAAGTACATTTCATTGAGTACTACCCACCTCTGCCCAAGAACTTTTACTCATAAATCAAATGTGTTGGGGTTTTTTTTTTAACTAAATTGAGGCACCAAACTGAGAGCATATGCATACAAGTGAACATTTAAAGCGTTCGAGGATTCACTAACCTTATGAGGTTCATTCGTTGTTATAATAGATCCATGAGCTCGGTTGACTTGCTGAGTTTATATGTGGCCGTGCAGCGCCCTCTATTGGACATTTTGTGTAACTGCAGGTCAACACATCCTACTATGGAGAGTATGGAGAGAATAATGCAATGTAAAATGTCCTTGAATGTACAGTAAATATAAATAATATCAAATGAACTATTATTATCATTATTTAAAGGCTAAGAAACCTTTGAATGGTATTTAGCATCTTAAAATCTCCATTGATTTAACATTAGCTGTGACGTCACAATCCGGAGCTCTATAAAGGCTTAATTGGTAAAATGGATTGGTTGGCTGGGATTAGACATACTCCTCCATGCCTTTCTCTGTGTAGGGCCTAATAAAACTGCCCCTAGCTGCTTAAACTAAGGACACACTCCACATGCACAACTCGCACTAAAAGGTTCTATGGTAGAGTAAGAGGTAGGGTCAGAGGGGTTCATAGGTCATACATACCCACTACCAGAATGGATGAGAGTCTTCCAGATGGGGGGGGGGAGTCAATGATATCATTAGTATTAGTACTGGCGTTAGTATTTATAATATTATAGGACAAAGGGGTGTTTCAAGTTGGACTGGGTTTTTATGGTAGAAGTAATAGCTGTAGCATTCATGTTAGTTGATGTAGCATTAGTTGTACTAAACGTAAGAGGTAGGGTCTAACAAGTTTATAAACCCCTTTCCCCAACTACCAAGATGGATGACAGCCTTGAAGAAGACCGTTCTGCTTACCTTAATCTCCTGGTTGAGGTAATATACAACTCTTATTGCAGCAAACCCCTTCTTCATGTTTTGAGTGTGTGATTTTATTTTTTATTTGTACTTTCGTCTTAGAATTCACACACGCACATGGGGAGAGTGCAAATTCAACAGAAAACGTCTCCATCAAGCCTGAGAATGCCGAACAAGCCAACTGAAGTAGTGTTCAGCTATTCTAAAACATGGCTGTCATAGTGCTTTGAGTTGGTAGGCTTTGTGAATTATGCCTAATCTTAAAATGCTTGTCTAATCCTCTTCTGTGTTTGTGTAACATTCATGTGATTATCTCTAAAGTCATAATACTGTATGCCTAATCATAACGTGGTCAATCTAAGCCTTCCACAAGTTCCACCAGCGCAGAATATTCAAATATGGTAGTGTTTTTTCCACAGGACAAGTTGTTGGGGTCAGAGCGGTGGTGGCCACAGGAGTCTGCAAGTTAAACTATATCCTATATTACACTCAATTACACACTTAGTTAAAATGAATTCAAACATTCAGGTTTTTAAAAGCAGGCTCAAGACCCATCTTTTTAGCATAGCTTTTGACTAGTATTTATCACTTTAGTTTACTTCTTTATTTATTTAGGCTTATTTAGGCTGGCTAGTGTGTTTATGTTGATATCCATGATATACACTTATGTTTTATTTGCTCGTTTAGCTTTGATTTCTTTTATTTCTTTTAATAATTTTAGATTTGCCAGTGTTTCCTCTGGGGAGCCCTCTGCACCGGGAGCTGTGGTTGGCTGTGGCTGCTGGGCCCTGGCTCGTGGGCCCTGGAGGTTTGGTCTTGACCTCATCTCTCCTCTGGGCCCTGGGCTGGTGTCCTGTGGCTGTGGGTGACCCTGCTCCTGGTGCAGATGGTTCCTCTGATGGCGCTCTCTCATCTGGTTCATCTTTAATCAGCCTATTGCACTTAAACATATTTTAATGAAACCAAAGGTATTTTAACATGTGTTGGGGTGGTGGGTGGGAGTGTGCGTTGGGGTGGGGGGTTCTCTGGTTATGTTTATTGATGTGTTGGGGTTGGGTTGTTTGGCTGTGGGGTGGTTGGGTGGGACTGTTTTTAATGCACTGTAAAGCACTTTGTGTTACATTTTTTGTATGAAAAGCGCTTTATATATAAAGTTTGTTGTTGTTGAATCTTCTGTTGCCTGTAACATGCTTGTGATTCACTGTATAGTCCGCGCTTTTGTCTGTGTAATATTTTGTGAGTCCGTGTAATGGAAGTATGATAGAGCCATGTTCCCTGTATAATGCAGCTCTTCTGTGCATGTAGCATCCTTGTTTCCCGCTATAATCTGCACCTTCTTTGTCATTATTGTGATCCTCTGTCTCTTTCAGTAAATTACTGTTTAATGGGCCGTTTCTTTGTATCATTATTGTATAGTGAATGACATCCATGAAAGCCTATTGTAATAATGGTGACAATGGAGGCTTACAATTTCAATACACCGCTAATCA